>NW_027208673.1:0-50076 GCF_027789765.1 Dendropsophus ebraccatus
CCCGCACCAGTATAGCATGCATCAGCAGCTGGAACTCATGTATAACTGGGACCCCGCACCAGTATCAGCTGGCATCAGCAGCTGGAAATCATGTATACTGGAACCCCGCACCAGTATCAGCATGGCATCAGCAGCTGGAACATCATGTATACTGGGACCCGCACCAGTATTAGCATGGCATCAGCAGCTGGAATATCATGTATAACTGGGGACCCCGCACCAGTATTACCATGGCATCAGCAGCTGAACATCATGTATAACTGGGACCCCCGCACCAGTATTAGCATGGCATCAGCAGCTGGAAATAATGTATAACTGGACCCCCGCACCAGTATCAGCATGGCATCAGCAGCTGGAACATCATGTATAACTGTGGACCCCCGCACCAGTAATACATGGCATCAGCAGCTGGAACAAATGTATAACTGGGACCCCGCACCAGTTATCAGCATGGCTCAGCAGCTGGAACATCATGTATAACTGGGACCCCGCACCAGTATTAGCATGGCATCAGCAGCTGGAACATCATGTATAACTGGGGGGACCCCGCACCATATTCAGCAGCCTCAGCAGCTGGAACAGCATCATGTCATAACTGGGACCCCGCACCATTATTAGCATGGCATCGCAGCTGGAACATCATGTATAACTGGAACCCGCACCAGTATTACCATGGCATCAGCCCAGCCTGTTTGGCACATCATGTATAACTGGGGACCGCTCGCACCGTATTATCATGCATCAGCAGCTGGAACATCATGTATAACTGGGACCGCCCGCACCAGTATAGCATGGCATCAGCGCTGGAACATAATGTATAACGGGACCCCGCACCAGTATTAGCCATGGCATCAGCAGCTGGAACATCATGTATAACTGGGACCCCGCACCAGTATGAGCATGGCATCAGCAGCTGGAACTCATGTATAACTGGGACCCCGCACCGTATCAGCATGGCATCAGCAGCTGGAACATCATGTATAACTGGGACCCACCCGCACCAGTATCGCATGGCATCAGCACTGGAACTATGTATAACTGGGACCCCCGCACCAGTATTAGCATGGCATCAGCAGCTGGAACATCATGTATACTGGGACCCCGCACCAGTATTAGCATGGCATCAGCAGCTGGAACATCATGTATAAACTGGGACCCCGCACCAGTATCAGCATGGCATCAGCAGCTGGAACATAATGTATAACTGGGACCCCGCACCAGTATGAGCATGGCATCAGCAGCTGGAACATCATGTATAACTGGGACCGGGCCTCCCGCATCCATAATTAAGCATGGCATCAGCAGCTGGAATCATTGTATAACTGGGACCCGCACCAGTATTTAGCATGGCATCAGCAGCTGGAACATATGTATAACTGGACCCCGCACCAGTAATCAGCATGGCATCAGCAGCTGGAACATCATGTATAACTGGGACCCCCGCACCAGTATTAGCATGGCATCAGCAGCTGGAACATAATGTATAACTGGGACCCCGCACCAGTATCAGCATGGCATCAGCAGCTGGAACATCATGTATAACTGGGACCGCCCCGCACCAGTATTAGCATGGCATCAGCAGCTGGAACATATGTATAACTGGACCCCGCACCAGTATCATCATGGCATCAGCAGCTGGAACATCATGTATAACTGGGACCCCGCACCAGTATTAGCATGGCATCAGCAGCTGGAACATCATGTATAACTGGGACCCCGCACCAGTATTAGCAGGCATCAGCAGCTGGAACATCATGTATAACTGGACCCCGCACCAGTATTAGCATGGCATCAGCAGCTGGAACATCATGTATAACTGGACCCCGCACCAGTATTAGCATGGCATCAGCAGCTGGAACATCATGTATAACTGGGACCACCGCACCAGTATTAGCATGGCATCAGCAGCTGGAACATCATGTATAACTGGGACCCCGCACCAGTTCAGCATGGCATCAGCAGCTGGGAACATAATGTATAACTGGGACCCCGCACCAGTATTAGCATGGCATCAGCAGCTGGAACATCATGTATAACTGGGACCCCGCACCAGTATTACCATGGCATCAGCAGCTGAACATCATGTATAACTGGGACCCCGCACCAGTATTAGCATGGCATCAGCAGCTGGAACAATAATGTATAACTGGGACCCCGCACCAGTTAGCATGGCATCAGCAGCTGGAACATAATGTATAACTGGGACCCCCGCACCAGTATTAGCATGGCATCAGCAGCTGGAACATCATGTATAACTGGGACCCCCGCACCAGTATTAGCATGGCATCAGCAGCTGGAACATCATGTATAACTGGGACCCCGCACCAGTATTAGCATGGCATCAGCAGCTGGAACATCATGTATAACTGGGACCCCGCACCAGTATCAGCATGGCATCAGCAGCTGGAACATCATGTATAACTGGGACCCCCGCACCATTATTAGCATGGCATCAGCAGCTGGAACATCATGTATAACTGGGACCCCCGCACCAGTATCAGCATGGCATCAGCAGCTGGAACATAATGTATAACTGGGACCCCGCACCAGTATTAGCATGGCATCAGCAGCTGGAACTCATGTATAACTGGGACCAGAACCCGCACCAGTATTAGCATGGCATCAGCAGCTGGAACATCATGTATAACTGGGACCCCGCACCAGTATTAGCATGGCATCAGCAGCTGGAACATCATGTATAACTGGGACCCCGCACCAGTATTAGCATGGCATCAGCAGCTGGAACATATGTATAACTGGGACCACCACCGCCCAGTATAAGCATGGCATCAGCAGCTGGAACATCATGTATAACTGGGACCCCGCACCAGTATTAGCATGGCATCAGCAGCTGGAACATCATGTATAACTGGGACCCCGCACCAGTATTAGCATGGCATCAGCAGCTGGAACATAATGTATAACTGGGACCCCGCACCAGTATTAGCATGGCATCAGCAGCTGGAACATCATGTATAACTGGGACCCCGCACCAGTATTAGCATGGCATCAGCAGCTGGAATATAATGTATAACTGGGACCCCGCGCCCAGTATTAGCATGGCATCAGCAGCTGGAACATCATGTATAACTGGGACCCCGCACCAGTATTAGCATGGCATCAGCAGCTGGAACATCATGTATAACTGGGACCCCCGCCGCCAGTATTAGCATGGCATCAGCAGCTGGAATGAACATCTGTATAACTGGGACCCCGCACCAGTATTAGCATGGCATCAGCAGCTGGAACATCATGTATAACTGGGACCCCGCACCAGTATTAGCATGGCATCAGCAGCTGGAACATCATGTATAACTGGGACCCCCGCACCAGTATCAGCATGGCATCAGCAGCTGGAACATCATGTATAACTGGGACCCCGCACCAGTATTAGCATGGCATCAGCAGCTGGAACATCATGTATAAACTGGGACCCCGCACCAGTTTAGCATAGCATGGTCAGCAGCTGGACATCATGTATAACTGGGACCCCGCACCAGTATTAGCATGGCATCAGCAGCTGGAACATCATGTATAACTGGGACCCCACCGCACCAGTATTAGCATGGCATCAGCAGCTGGAACATCATGTATAACTGGGACCCCCGCACCAGTATTAGCATGGCATCAGCAGCTGGAACATAATGTATAACTGGGACCCCGCACCAGTATTAGCATGGCATCAGCAGCTGGAACATCATGTATAACTGGGACCCCGCACCAGTATTAGCATGGCATCAGCAGCTGGAACATCATGTATAACTGGGACCCCGCACCAGTAAGCATGGCATCAGCAGCTGGAACATCATGTATAACTGGGACCCCCGCACCAGTATTAGCATGGCATCAGCAGCTGGAACATCATGTATAACTGGGACCCCCGCACCAGTATTAGCATGGCATCAGCAGCTGGAACATCATGTATAACTGGGACCCCGCACCAGTATACCATGGCATCAGCAGCTGGAACATCATGTATAACTGGGACCCCGCACCAGTATTAGCATGGCATCAGCAGCTGGAACATCATGTATAACTGGGACCCCCGCACCAGTATTAGCATGGCATCAGCAGCTGGAACATCATGTATAACTGGGACCCCGCACCAGTATTAGCATGGCATCAGCAGCTGACATCATGTATAACTGGGACCCCCGCACCAGTATTAGCATGGCATCAGCAGCTGGAACATAATGTATAACTGGGACCCCGCACCAGTATTAGCATGGCATCAGCAGCTGGAATCATCATGTATAACTGGGACCCCTCACCAGTATTAGCATGGCATCAGCAGCTGGAACATCATGTATAACTGGGACCCCGCACCAGTATCAGCATGGCATCAGCAGCTGGAACATCATGTATAACTGGGACCCCGCACCAGTATTAACCATGGCATCATCAGCTGGAACATATGTATAACTGGGACCCCGCACCAGTATCAGCATGGCATCAGCAGCTGGAACATCATGTATAACTGGGACCCCCGCACCAGTATTAGCATGGCATCAGCAGCTGGAACATCATGTATAACTGGGACCGGACCCCGCACCAGTATTAGCATGGCATCAGCAGCTGGAACATCATGTATAACTGGGACCCCGCACCAGTATTAGCATGGCATCAGCAGCTGGAACATCATGTATAACTGGGACCCCCGCACCAGTATTAGCATGGCATCAGCAGCTGGAACATCATGTATAACTGGGACCCGCACCAGTATTAGCATGGCATCAGCAGCTGGAACATCATGTATAACTGGGACCCCGCACCAGTATTAGCATGGCATCAGCAGCTGGAACATCATGTATAACTGGGACCCCGCACCAGTATTAGCATGGCATCAGCAGCTGGAATCATGTATAACTGGACCCCGCACCAGTATTAGCATGGCATCAGCAGCTGGAACATCATGTATAACTGGGACCCCGCACCAGTAAAGCAGGGGGGCAGGAAATCATGTATAAGGGGACCCCGCACCAGTATTAGCATGGCATCAGCAGCTGGAATCATGTATAACTGGGACCCCGCACCAGTATCAGCATGGCATCAGCAGCTGGAAACTCATGTATAACTGGACCCCGCGCACAGTATTAGCATGGCATCAGCAGCTGGATCATGTATAACTGGGACCCCGCACCAGTATTAGCATGGCATCAGCAGCTGGAACATCATGTATAACTGGGACCCCGCACCAGTATTAGCATGGCATCAGCAGCTGGAACATCATGTATAACTGGGACCCCCGCACCAGTATCAGCATGGCATCAGCAGCTGGAACATCATGTAAACTGGGACCCCGCACCAGTATTAGCATGGCATCAGCAGCTGGAACATCATGTAAACTGGGACCCCGCACCAGTATTAGCATGGCATCAGCAGCTGGAACATCATGTATAACTGGGACCCCCGCACCAGTATTAGCATGGCATCAGCAGCTGGAACATCATGTATAACTGGGACCCCGCACCAGTATTAGCATGGCATCAGCAGCTGGAACATCATGTATAACTGGGACCCCGCACCAGTATCAGCATGGCATCAGCAGCTGGAACATCATGTATAACTGGGACCCCGCACCAGTATTAGCATGGCATCAGCAGCTGGAACATCATGTATAACTGGGACCCCGCACCAGTATCAGCATGGCATCAGCAGCTGGAACATCATGTATAACTGGGACCCCGCACCAGTATCAGCATGGCATCAGCAGCTGGAACATCATGTATAACTGGGACCCCGCACCAGTATTAGCATGGCATCAGCAGCTGGAATCATCATGTATAACTGGGACCCCCCCGCACCATATCAGCATGGCATCAGCAGCTGGAACATCATGTATAACTGGGACCCCGCACCAGTATTAGCATGGCATCAGCAGCTGGAATCATGTATAACTGGGACCCCGCACCAGTATTAGCATGGCATCAGCAGCTGGAACATCATGTATAACTGGGACCCCGCACCAGTATTAGCATGGCATCAGCAGCTGGAACATCATGTATAACTGGGACCCCGCACCAGTATATAGCATGGCATCAGCAGCTGGAACATCATGTATAACTGGGACCTCCGCACCAGTATCAGCATGGCATCAGCAGCTGGAACATCATGTATAACTGGGACCCCCGCACCAGTATCAGCATGGCATCAGCAGCTGGAACATCATGTATAACTGGGACCCCGCACCAGTATTAGCATGGCATCAGCAGCTGGAACATCATGTATAACTGGGAACCCGCCCACCAGTAATCAGCATGGCATCAGCAGCTGGAACATCATGTATAACTGGACCGCACCGTTATACAGCATCCATAGTATATTTAAACAATGGTGACGTTATGCCCACATAACTTAAACAGTCCTTTTACCTAAAAGAAAAAATTACTTAGCTAGGTTTCACACCTGCGTTTTCAGCATCCGTTTAACGGATCCGTTTTTTTTAACGTCCAGAAAAATAGGGTCAGCAACGTTTTTTTTGTCCTTTTGGTCCGTCAAAAAAACGGATCCGTTTTTTTTTTTTATAATGGAAGTCAATGGAAAAACGGATGCACACAAATGAATCTGTTTTTTGCAATCAGTTTTTTGCGTTTGTTTTCAAAAAACTGATGCGTTAAACGATGCTGAAAACGCAGTGTGAACCTAGCCTTACCTGAAAAGGTGGAGAGGTGGCGCGCCTGGAGGTGCGAAGGATCAAAAGGATCAGAGGACTGAAAAAAACAATTGCTGTTCTCAGGTGTGGATATTTAAGGGTAATGATGCTGTCTCCAACCTATAGGATGTGTTCTAACCTTTTTTTATGCTAATCTAAGATCTAGGGGGGCGATCCTGGAGTGGGGTCAGAGGGTACTGAAGACCCATATGTGCTGCCTAATGCCTCGAGGAAATATAATATACAGGGGGTGTAATGTACGGTATATATAATATACAGGTGTAATGTACGGTATATATAATATACAGGGGTGTAATGTACGGTATATATAATATACAGGGGTGTAATGTACGGTATATATAATATACAGGGGTGTAATGTACGGTATATATAATATACAGGGGGTGTAGTGTACGGTATATATAATATACGGGGGTGTAATGTACGGTATATATAATATACTGGGGGTGTAGTGTACGGTATATATAATATACAGGGTGTAATGTACGGTATATATAATATACAGGGTGTAATGTACGGTATATATAATATACAGGGGTGTAATGTACGGTATATATATATCAGGGGGTGTAATGTACGGTATATATAATATACAGGGGTGTAATGTACGGTAATATAATATACAGGGGTGTAGTGTACGGTATATATATATATACAGGGGGTGTAATGTACGGTATATATAATATACAGGGGGTGTAATGTACGGTATATATAATATACAGGGGGTGTAATGTACGGTATATTAATTATACTGGGGGTGTAGTGTACGGTATATTATAATATACAGGTGTACTGTACGGTATATATAATATACAGGGTGTTATGTCAGTATATTATAATATACAGGGTGTAATGTAACGGTATATATAATATACAGGGGGTGTAATGTACGGTATATATAATATACAGGGGGTGTAGTGTACGGTATATATAATATACAGGGTGTAATGTACGGTATATATATATACAGGGGGTGTAATGTACGGTATATATATATACAGGGGTTAATGTACGGTATATATATATACAGGGTGTATGTACAGTATATATAATATACAGGGGTGTAATGTACGGTATATATAATATACAGGGGTGTTTAATGTACGGTATATAATATACAGGGGGTGTAGTGTACGGTATATATAATATACAGGGTGTAATGTACGGTATATATAATATACAGGGGGTGTAATGTACGGTATATATAATATACTGGGGGTGTAATGTACGGTATATATAATATACAGGGGGTGTAATGTACGGTATATATAATATACAGGGGGTGTAGTGTACGGTATATATAATATACTGGGGGTGTAATGTACGGTATATATAATATACAGGGGGTATAATGTACGGTATATATAATATACAGGGTGTAATGTACAGTATATATAATATACTGGGGGTGTAATGTACGGTATATATAATATACTGGGGGTGTAATGTACGGTATATATAATATACAGGGTGTAATGTACGGTATATATAATATACAGGGTGTGTAATGTACGGTATATAAAATATACTGGGGGTGTAATGTACGGTATATATAATATACAGGGGGTATAATGTACGGTATATATAATATACAGGGTGTAATGTACAGTATATATAATATACTGGGGGTGTAATGTACGGTATATATAATATACTGGGGGTGTAATGTACGGTATATATAATATACAGGGTGTAATGTACGGTATATATAATATACAGGGGGTGTAGTGTACGGTATATATAATATACAGGGTGTGTAATGTACGGTATATATAATATACAGGGGTTGTAATGTACGGTATATATATATACTGGGGGTGTAGTGTACGGTATATATAATATACAGGTTGTAATGTACGGTATATATAATATACAGGGGGTGTAATGTACGGTATATTATAATATACAGGGTGTAATGTACGGTATATATAATATACAGGGGTGTAATGTACGGTATATATAATATACAGGGGGTGTAATGTACGGTATATATAATATACAGGGGTTGTAATGTACGCGTTATATATATATACTGGGGGTGTAGTGTACGGTATATATAATATACAGGGGGGTGTAATGTACGGTATATATAATATATCGGGGTGTAGTGTACGGTATATATAATATACAGGGGTGTAATGTACGGTATATATAATAATACAGGGGGTGTATGTACGTATATATTATATATGGGGGTGTAGTGTCCGGTATATTAATATACAGGGGGTGTAATGTACGGTATATATATATACAGGTGTAATGTACGGGTATATATAATATACAGGGGTGTGTAATGTACGGTATATATAATATACCGGGGGTGTAGTGTACGGTATATATCATATACAGGGGGTGTAATGTACGGTATATATATATACAGGGTGTAATGTACGGTATATTTAATTACAGGGGTGTAATGTACGGTATATATAATATACCGGGGGTGTAGTGTACGGTATATATAATATACAGGGGGTGTAATGTACGGTATATATAATATACAGGGTGTAATGTACGGTATATTTAATATACAGGGGGTGTAATGTACGGTATATATAATATACAGGGGTGTAATGTACGGTATATATTATATACAGGGTGTAATGTACGGTATATATAATATACAGGGTGTGTAATGTACGGTATATATAATATACAGGGGGTGTAATGTACAGTATATATAATACATACAGGGGGTGTAATGTACGGTATATATAATATACAGGGGGTGTAATGTACGGTATATATAATATACAGGGTGTAATGTACGGTATATATAATATACAGGGTGTGTAATGTACGGTATATATAATATACACGGGGGTGTAATGTACAGTATATATAATATACAGGGGGTGTAATTTTACGGTATATATAATATACAGGGGGTGTAATGTACGGTATATATAATATACAGGGTGTAATGTACGGTATATATAATATACAGGGGTGTAATGTACGGTATAATATAATATACAGGGGGTGTAATGTACGGTATATATAATATACAGGGGGTGTAATGTACGGTATATATATATATACTGGGGTGTAGTGTACGGTATATATATATACAGGGTGTAATGTACGGTATATATAATACAGGGTGTAATGTACGGTATATATAATATACAGGGTGTAATGTACGTATATATATATACAGGGGTGTAGTGTACGGTATATATAAATACAGGGTGTAATGTACGGTATATAATATTACAGGGTGTAATGTACGGTATATATAATATACAGGGTGTGTAATGTACAGTATATATATACAGGGGTGTAGTGTACGGTATATATAATATACAGGGGGTGTAATGTACAGTATATATAATATACAGGGGGGTAATGTAAGGTATATATATATACAGGGGGTGTAATGTACGGTATATATAATATACAAGGGGGTGTTAATGTAGCGGTAGATATAATGATATAGGGGGTGTAGTGTACGGTTATATAATATAACGGGTGTGTAATGTAGCTGTATATATAATATACAGAGGAGGTGTATGTGTAGGTAATATACATATCTAGGGTGTACATGTACAGGTATATAGTAATATACAGGGGGGTGTAATGTACGGTATATTAAATATACTAGGGGTGTAAAGTACCGGTAATATATGTCTACAGGGGGTGTGTAATGTACAGTAATATAATATACAAGGTTGTGTAATGGTACGGTATATATAATATAGAAGGGTGGTGTAATGTACGTATTATAATATGACTGTGGGTTGTAATGTACGAGTATATATAAGTTAACAGGGGGTGTAATGTACGGTATATATAATATACAAGGGGGTGTAGTGTACGGTATATAATAATACAGGGGGTGTACTGGTACGGTAAATAATATCAATATACTGGGGGTGTAATGTACGGTATATATAATATACAGGGGGTGTAATGTACGGTATATATAATATACAGGGGGTGTAGTGTACGGTATAGTATAATATACAGGGGTGTAATGTACGGTATATATAATATACAGGGGGTGTAATGTACGGTATATATAATATACAGGGGGTGTAATGTACGGTATATATAATATACTGGGGGTGTAGTGTACGGTATATATAAATATACAGGGGGTGTAGTGTACGGTATATATATATACAGGATTTAATGTACGGTATATATAATATACAGGGGGTGTAATGTACGGTATATATAATATACAGGGGTGTAATGTACGATATATAATATACAGGGTGTAATGTACGGTTATATAATATACAGGGGGTGTAATGTACGGTATATATAATATACAGGGGTGTAATGTACGGTATATTATATATACAGGGGGTGTAATGTACGGTATATAAATAATACTGGGGGTGTAGTGTACGGTATATATAATATACAGGGGGTGGTAAATGTACGGTAGTAGTGAGGTAATATATAGGGGGTGGTAGTGTAGCGGTAGTATAGAATATACAGGGGGGGTAATGTACGGTATAATATAAGATCCAGGGGGTGGTAATGTAACGGTATAGTAATAAATAATATAGGGGGGTGTAGTGATAACGGTATAGATATAATATACAGGGGGGTGGTAATGTACGGTATATATAATATACAGGTGTAATGTACGGTATATATAATATACAAAGGGGGTGTAAATGTACGGTACTATATTAATAGACGCGGGGTGTAGTGTACGGTATATATAATAATACAGGGGGTGTAATGTACGGTATATATTAATATACAGGGTGTAATGTACGGTATATTTAATATACAGGGGGTGTAATTAGGAGGGACGGTATATATATAATACAGGGGGTTGTAATGTAACGGTATATATTATATACAGGGTGTGTAATTGTACCGGTATAGATAATATACAGGGTGGTGTAATGTACGGGAGATATAATATACAGGGGGTGTAATGTAGCAAGTATATATAATATACAGGGGGTGTAATGTAACGGTATATATGAATATACAGGGGGTGTAATGTACGGTATTATTATATACAGGGTGTGTAATGTGACGTATATATATATACAGGGTGTATGTACGGTATATATAATATACAGGGTGTAATGTACGGTATATATAAATATACAGGGGGTGTAGTGTACGTATATATAAATATACAGGGTTGGTAATGTACGGTTATATAATATACAGGGTGTGTAATGTACGGTATATATTATATACAGGGGGTGTAATGTACGGTATATAGTATATACAGGGGGTGTAATGTACGGTATAGTGATAATATACAGGGGTGTAATGTACGGTATATATAATATACAGGGGGTGTAAGTGTACAGTATTATAGATATACAGGGGGTTTAATGTACGGTATAGTGATAATATTACAGGGTGTAATGTACGGTATAGATAATATACAGGTGTAATGTACGGTATATATATATACAGGGGGTGTAGATGTACGGATAATATAATATACAGGGGGTGTAATGTACAGTATAGATAATATACAGGGTGTAATGTACGGTATATATAATATACAGGGGGTGTAATGTACGGTATATATAATATACAGGGGGGTGTAGTGTCGTAATATAATATACAGGGGGTGTAGTGTACGGTATATATAATAGACAGGGTGTAATGTACGGTATATATAATACATACAGGGGGTGTAATGTACGGTATATATAATACATACAGGGGGTGTAATGTAGCAGTAATATATAATACAGGATGTAATGTACGGTATATATAATATACAGGGGGTGTAATGTACGGTATATATAATATACAGGGGGTTGTAATGTACGGTATATATAATATACAGGGTGTAATGTACGGTATATATAATATACAGGGGGTGTAATGTACGGTATATATAATATACAGGGGGTGTAATGTACGGTATATATAATATACACAGTGGGTGTAATGTACGGTATATATAATATACAGGGGTGGTAATGTACAGTATATATAATATACAGGGGGTGTATGTACAGTATAGGTAATATACAGGGTGTAATGTACGTATATTAATACATGGTGGTGTAATGTACGGTATATATAATATACATGGTGTAGTGTACGGTATATATAATATACAGGGGTGTAATGTACGGTATATAATATACAGGGGGTGTATGTACGGTATATATAATATACAGGGGGTGTAATGTACGGTATTAATATACGGGGGTGTAATGTACGGTATATATAATATACAGGGGTGTGTAATGTCAGTATATATAATATACAGGGTTTAATGTACAGTATATATAATATACAGGGGGTGTAGTGTACGGTATATATATAATATACAGGGTGTGTAATGTACGGTATATATATATACAGGGTGTAGTGTACGGGTATATATAATATATAGGGGGTGTAATGTACAGTATATATAATATACAGGGGGTGTAGTAGTACGGTATATATATTACAGGGGGTGTATAGTACAGTAAATATATAATATACAGGGGGTGTAATGTACGTATATATAAATATACAGGGGGTGTAATGTACGGTATATATAATATATAGGGTGGTAGTGTACGGTATATATAATATACAGGGTGTAATGTACGGTATATATAATTATACAGGGTGTAGTGGTACGGTATTATAAATATATAGGGTGTAGTGTACGGTATATATAATATCCAGGGGTGTAATGTACGGTATATATAATATACAGGGGGTGTAATGTACGGTATATATAATATACAGGGGATGTAATGTACGGTATATATAATATACAGGGGGTGTAATGTACAGTATATATACTATACAGGGGGTGTAATGTACGGTATATATAATATACAGGGGGTGTAATGTACGGTATATATATATACAGGGGGTGTAGTGTACGGTATATATAATATACAGGGTGTAATGTACGGTATATATAATATACAGGGGGTGTAATGTACGGTATATATAATATACAGGGGGTGTAATGTACGGTATATATAATATACAGGGGTGTAATGTACAGTATATATAATATAACAGGGGGTGTAATGTACGGTATATATAATATACAGGGTGTGTAATGTACGGTATATATAATATACAGGGGGTGTAGTGTACGGTATAATAAGAATATACAGGGTGTAATGTACGGTATATATAATATACAGGGGGTGTAATGTACGGTATATATATAGATATACAGGGGGTGTAATGTACGGTATATATAATATACAGGGGGTGTAAATGTACAAGTATATATAATATACAGGGGGTGTAATGTACGTATATATAATATACAGGGTGTGTAGATGTACGGTATATATAATATACTGGGGGTGTAATGTACGGTATATATAATATACAGGGGGTGTAATGTACGGTATATATAATATACAGGGGGTAGTGTACGGTATATAATATACAGGGGGTGTAATGTACGGTATATATAATATACTGGGGGTGTAATGGTACGGGTATATATAATATACAGGGGGGTGTAGTTTACGGTATAATATAATATAACAGGGGGGTGTAATGTACGGTATAATAATATATACAGTGGGTGTAGTGTACGGTAATATATAATATATCAGGGGGTGGTAATGTACGGTATATATAATATACAGGGGGTGTAATGTACGGTATATATAATATACAGGGGGGTGTAATTGTACGGTATATATATATACTGGGGGGTGTAGTGTTACGGTATATAATATACAGGGTGTAATGTACGGTAAAATATATGTAATAACAGGGGGTGTAATGTACGGTATATATAATATACAGGGGTGTAATGTACGGTATATATAATATACAGGGGTGTAATTGTACGGTATATATAATATACAGGGGGTGTAATGTACATTATATATAATATACAAGGGGGTGTAATGTAGTGTCCTATATAATATACAGGGTGTGTAATGTACGTTATATAATACATACAGGGGGTGTAATGTACGGTATATATAATATACACAGGGGTGTAATGTACGGTATATAAATATACAGGGGGTGTAATGTACGGTATATATAATATACTGGGGGTGTAGTGTACGGTATATATAATATACAGGGGGTGTAATGTACGGTATATATAATATATAGGGGGTGTAGTGTACGGTATATATAATATACAGGGGTGTAATGTACGGTATATATAATATACAGGGGGTGTAATGTACGGTATATATAATATATGGGGGTGTAGTGTACGGTATATATAATATACAGGGGTGTAATGTACGGTATATATAATATACAGGTGTAATGTACGGTATATATAATATACAGGGGGTGTAATGTACGGTATATATATATACCGGGGGTGTAGTGTACGGTATATATAATATACAGGGGGTGTAATGTACGGTATATATATATACAGGGTGTAATGTACGTATATTTAATATACAGGGGGTGTAATGTACGGTATATATATATACCGGGGGTGTAGTGTACGGTATATATAATATACAGGGGGTGTAATGTACGTTATATATAATATACAGGGTGTAATGTACGGTATAATTTAATATACAGGGGGTGTAATGTACGGTATATATAATATACAGGGGGTGTAATGTACGGTATATATTATATAACAGGGTGTGTAATGTACGGTATATATAATATACAGGGTGTGTAATGTACGGTATATAATATACAGGGTGTGTAATGTACGGTATATATAATATACAGGTGTGTGTAATGTACGGTATATATAATATACAGGGGGTGTAGTGTACGGTATATATAATATACAGGGGGTGTAATGTACGGTAATATATTATAATACAGGGTGTGTAATGTACGGTATATATAATACAGGGGTGTAATGTACGGTATATATAATATAACAGGGTGTAATGTACTGGTATATATAATATACAGGGGGTGTAGTGTACGGTATATATAATATACAGGGTGTAATGTACGGTATATATAATATACAGGGTGGTAATGTACGGTATATATAATATACAGGGGGTGTAATTTACGGTATATATAATATACAGGGGGTGTAATGTACGGTATATATAATATACAGGGTGTAATGTACGGTATATATAATATACAGGGGTGTAATGTACGTATATATAATATACAGGGGGTGTAATGTACAGTATATATAATATACAGGGGGTTTAATGTACGGTATATATAATATACAGGGTGTAATGTACGTAATATATAATATACAGGATGTAATGTACGGTATATATAATATACAGGGGTGTAGTGTACGTATATATATATACAGGGGGTGTAATGTACGGTATATATAATATACAGGTGTAATGTACGGTATATATAATATATGGGGGTGTAATGTACGGTATATATAATATACAGGGGGTGTATGTACAGTAATATAATATACAGGGTGTAATGTACGGTATATATAATATACAGGGGGTGTAATGTACGGTATATATAATATACAGGGGGTGTAGTGTACGGTAATATAATTATACAGGGGGGTGTAGTGTACGGTAATATAATATACAGGGGTGTAATGTACGGTATATATATACATACAGGGGTGTAATGTACAGGATATATATATACAGGATGTAATGTACGGTATATAATAATATACAGGGGGTGTAATGTACGGTATATATAATATACAGGGGGGTGTAATGTACGGTATATATAATATACAGGGTGTAAATGTACGGTAATATAATATACAGGGGGTGTAATGTACGGTATATATATATACAGGGGTGTAATGTACGGTATATATATATACAAGGGGGTGTAATGTACGGTATATATAATATACAGGGGGTGTAATGTACAGTATATATAATATACAGGGTGTAATGTACGGTATATATAATACATGGTGTGTAATGTACGGTATATATAATATACAGGGTGTAGTGTACGGTATATATAATATACAGGGTGTAATGTACGGTATATAATATACAGGGGGTGTAATGTACGGTATATATAATATACAGGGGGTGTAATGTACAGTATATATAATATACAGGTGTAATGTACGGTATATATAATATACCGGGGGTGTAGTGTACGGTATATATAATATACAGGGTGTAATGTACAGTATATATAATATAGGGGGTGTAATGTACAGTATATATAATATACAGGGGGTGTAATGTACGGTATATATAATATATAGGGTGTAGTGTACGGTATATATAATATACACGGTGTAATGTACGGTATATATAATATACAGGGGGTGTAATGTACGGTATATATAATATACAGGGTGTAGTGTACGGTATATATAATATATAGGGTGTAGTGTACGGTATATATAATATACAGGGTGTAGTGTACGGTATATATAATATACAGGGTGTAGTGTACGGTATATATAATATACAGGGTATAACATATATTGGGGGAGAGGTATCAGACATGGTGTATAGTGACACTGGCTCAGTCGCCCCCGGTAACCAATCAGATTCCACTTTACATTCCTCACAGACTCTTTGGAAAATGAGAGGTGGGATCTGATTGGCTGCCGGGAGAGCTGAGCCAGTGTCACATTATACACAGAGTATACAGTCAGAAGTTACCTGTGCTTCCCGTAGGCGGCCATGTTTGTGAAATCATGTGACTGCTCTCCTAGTCACATGTTGTTGTCCCCGCCCCAAGGTTTTCTGATTAACCCTGTGTGTGCCAGCCTCACTTTCCTCATGGGGTCGGGCAGTATCCACAGTGCAGTCCCACTGTCAGGACTAGGAAATGTACACCCGGGGCCCCGCAGAGGGAGCGATACCCGGGGCCCCGCAGAGGGAGCGATACCCGGGGCCCCGCAGAGGGAGCGATACCCGGGGCCCCGCAGAGGGAGCGATACCCGGGGCCCCGCAGAGGGAGCGATACCCGGGGCCCCGCAGAGGGAGCGATACCCGGGGCCCCGCAGAGGGAGCGATACCCGGGGCCCCGCAGAGGGAGCGATACCCGGGGCCCCGCAGAGGGAGCGATACCCCGGGCCCCGCAGAGGGAGCGATACCCGGGGCCCCGCAGAGGGAGCGATACCCGGGGCCCCGCAGAGGGAGCGATACTTGGGGCCCCGCAGAGGGAGCGATACCCGGGGCCCCGCAGAGGTGAGCGATACCTGGGGCCCGCATGAGGGGAGGCGATACCCGGGGCCCCGCAGAGGGAGCGATACCCGGGGCCCCGCAGAGGGAGCGATACCCGGGGCCCCGCAGAGGGAGCGATACCCGGGGCCCCGCAGAGGGAGCGATACCCGGGGCCCCGCAGAGGGAGCGATACCCGGGGCCCCGCAGAGGGAGCGATACCCGGGGCCCCGCAGAGGGAGCGATACCCGGGGCCCCGCAGAGGGAGCGATACCGGGGCCCCGCAGAGGGAGCCACACCCGGGGCCCCGCCAGAGGGAGCCACACCCGGGGCCCCGCAGAGGGAGCGATACCCGGGGCCCCGCAGAGGGAGCGATACCCGGGGCCCCGCAGAGGGAGCGATACCCGGGGCCCCGCAGAGGGAGCGATACCCGGGGCCCCGCAGAGGGAGCGATACCCGGGGCCCCGCAGAGGGAGCGATACTTGGGGCCCCGCAGAGGGAGCCACACCCGGGGCCCCGCAGAGGGAGCGATACCCGGGGCCCCGCAGAGGGAGCGATACCCGGGGCCCCGCAGAGGGAGCGATACCCGGGGCCCCGCAGAGGGAGCGATACTTGGGGCCCGCCAGAGGGAGCGATACCCGGGGCCCCGCAGAGGGAGCCACACCCGGGGCCCCGCAGAGGGAGCGATACCGGGGCCCCGCCCAGAGGGAGCGATACCCGGGGCCCCGCAGAGGGAGCCACACCCGGGGCCCCGCAGAGGGAGCGATACCCGGGGCCCCGCAGAGGGAGCGATACCTGGGGCCCCGCAGAGGGAGCCACACCCGGGGCCCCGCAGAGGGAGCGATACCCGGGGCCCCGCAGAGGGAGCGATACCCGGGGCCCCGCAGAGGGAGCGATACCCGGGGCCCCGCAGAGGGAGCGATACCCGGGGCCCCGCAGAGGGAGCGATACCCGGGGCCCCGCAGAGGGAGCGATACCCGGGGCCCCGCAGAGGGAGCGATACCCGGGGCCCCGCAGAGGGAAGCGATACCCGGGGGCCCCGCAGAGGGAGCGATACTTGGGGCCCCGCAGAGGGAGCCACAACCCGGGGCCCCGCAGAGGGAGCGATACCCGGGGCCCGCAGAGGGAGCGATACCCGGGGCCCCGCAGATGGGAGCGATACCCGGGGCCCCGCAGAGGGAGCGATACTTGGGGCCCCGCAGAGGGAGCGATACCCGGGGCCCCGCAGAGGGAGCCACACCCGGGGCCCCGCAGAGGGAGCGATACCCGGGGCCCCGCAGAGGGAGCGATACCCGGGGCCCCGCAGAGGGAGCCACACCCGGGGCCCCGCAGAGGGAGCGATACCCGGGGCCCGCAGAGGGAGCGATACCTGGGGCCCCGCAGAGGGAGCCACACCCGGGGCCCCGCAGAGGGAGCGATACCCGGGGCCCCGCAGAGGGAGCGATACCCGGGGCCCCGCAGAGGGAGCGATACCCGGGGCCCCGCAGAGGGAGCGATACCCGGGGCCCCGCAGAGGGAGCGATACCCGGGGCCCCGCAGAGGGAGCGATACCCGGGGCCCGCAGAGGGGAGCGATACCGGGGCCCCGCAGAGGGAGCGATACCCGGGGCCCCGCAGAGGGAGCGATACCCGGGGCCCCGCAGAGGGAGCGATACCCGGGGCCCCGCAGAGGGAGCGATACCCGGGGCCCCGCAGAGGCAGCGATACCCGGGGCCCCGCAGAGGGAGCGATACCCCGGGGCCCCGCAGAGGGAGCGATACCCGGGGCCCCGCAGAGGGAGCGATACCCGGGGCCCCGCAGAGGGAGCGATACCCGGGGCCCCGCAGAGGGAGCGATACCCGGGGCCCCGCAGAGGGAGCGATACCCGGGGCCCCGCCTAGGGAGCGATACCCGGGGCCCCGCAGAGGGAGCGATACCCGGGGCCCCGCAGAGGGAGCGATACCCGGGGCCCCGCAGTGGGAGCGATACCCGGGGCCCCGCAGAGGGAGCGATACCCGGGGCCCCGCAGAGGGAGCGATACCCGGGGCCCCGCAGTGGGAGCGATACCCGGGGCCCCGCAGTGGGAGCGATACCCGGGGCCCCGCAGTGGGAGCGATACCCGGGGCCCCGCAGTGGGAGCGATACCTGGGGCCCACCAATGAAGAATCGCTGAAAAGCGAGATACTGACCCGGCCCGATCCTGGATGCATCTGTTTCCCCTGTGAGTAACGTGTGTTCTACCTCGCGGAATGGCCTGCACTTATGTAGCTATTGAGGGCTATGCTGGGAGTGGTAGTTTCCCTAATAACTGGTTGTTGTGCAGGCTGGTGGCTGCAGACTGTTACAACCATCAGCCCTGAAGCTCCAGCTATACAGCGGCAGCGGTTATTAGAAGAATTTCTGTTCATATATACTACATCTCCCAGCATACCCCGAGAACTGGAGACTGTCACTAAATGCTGGGAGTTGTAGTGTACACTGACACTTTGTAGGGGATCAGAATACAGAGTTCTGTAGGGATATATATATATTATCACACCTTCACGCCCACCTCCATAACATCCAGGATTATCCCCGTACACTGATCCATACAGACGTAGACACCAGCTGTACGCAGGTTTTGCACACAGTGCAGTTACATCCAGTGACTCACAGGGGACGTCACAGCCGTTCACTTTTCATTTTCTTCTCCATCTGGCGCAGTCATCATGAAGACATTTCCCGGACACAATTGGACCCTGCAAAATCTGCCAGACAAACATTTTATGTTTCTCGCTCATACAGTATAGGTGTCCTATGTGTGCCCCTATATAATAGTCCCCTCTATATCCCATATAATATACAGAGCATCCATATAGTAGTCAGGCACCCCTCTGTCTATTCATATAGTAGTCAGGCCCCTATAAAGTAATCAGGTGCCTCTGTGCCTCCATATAGTAGTCACGCTCTTCTGTGCCTCCATATAGTAGTCACGCTCTTCTGTGCCTCCATATAGTAATCAGGTGCCTCTGTGCCTCCATATAGTAATCAGGTGCCTCTGTGCCTCCATATAGTAGTCACGCTCTTCTGTGCCTCCATATAGTAGTCACGCTCTTCTGTGCCTCCATATAGTAGTCACGCTCTTCTGTGCCTCCATATAGTAGTCACGCTCTTCTGTGCCTCCATATAGTAGTCACGCTCTTCTGTGCCTCCATATAGTAGTCACGCTCTTCTGTGCCTCCATATAGTAATCACGCTCTTCTGTGCCTCCATATAGTAGTCACGCTCTTCTGTGCCTCCATATAGTAGTCACGCTCTTCTGTGCCTCCATATAGTAGTCACGCTCTTCTGTGCCTCTATATAGTAGTCACGCTCTTCTGTGCCTCTATATAGTAATCACGCTCTTCTGTGCCTCTATATAGTAATCACGCTCTTCTGTGCCTCTATATAGTAGTCACGCTCTTCTGTGCCTCCATTTAGCAGTCACGCTCTTCTGTGCCTCCATATAGTAGTCACGCTCTTCTGTGCCTCCATATAGTAGTCACGCTCTTCTGTGCCTCCATATAGTAATCAGGTGCCTCTGTGCCTCCATATAGTAATCAGGTGCCTCTGTGCCTCCATATAGTAGTCACGCTCTTCTGTGCCTCCATATAGTAGTCACGCTCTTCTGTGCCTCCATATAGTAGTCACGCTCTTCTGTGCCTCCATATAGTAGTCACGCTCTTCTGTGCCTCCATATAGTAGTCACGCTCTTCTGTGCCTCCATATAGTAGTCACGCTCTTCTGTGCCTCCATATAGTAATCACGCTCTTCTGTGCCTCCATATAGTAGTCACGCTCTTCTGTGCCTCCATATAGTAGTCACGCTCTTCTGTGCCTCCATATAGTAGTCACGCTCTTCTGTGCCTCTATATAGTAGTCACGCTCTTCTGTGCCTCTATATAGTAATCACGCTCTTCTGTGCCTCTATATAGTAATCACGCTCTTCTGTGCCTCTATATAGTAATCACGCTCTTCTGTGCCTCCATTTAGCAGTCACGCTCTTCTGTGCCTCCATATAGTAGTTAGGCTCTTCTGTGCCTCCATATAGTAATCGGGTGCCTCTGTGCCTCCATATAGTAGTCACGCTCTTCTGTGCCTCCATATAGTAATCGGGTGCCTCTGTGCCTCCATATAGTAGTCACACTCTTCTGTGCCTCCATATAGTAATCACGCTCTTCTGTGCCTCCATTTAGCAGTTAGGCTCTTCTGTGCCTCCATATAGTAGTCACTCTCCTCTGTGCCTCCATTTAGCAGTTAGGCTCTTCTGTGCCTCCATATAGTAGTCACTCTCTTCTGTGCCTCCATATAGCAGTCACGCTCTTCTGTGCCTCCATATAGTAGTCACTCTCTTCTGTGCCTCCATATAGCAGTCACGCTCTTCTGTGCCTCCATATAGCAGTCACGCTCTTCTGTGCCTCCATATAGTAGTCACTCTCTTCTGTGCCTCCATTTAGCAGTTAGGCATCCTTGTGTGATTCTTCCTGGTAGTCCCCCCAATAAGTAGTATCCCCCACATAGCAGGACTAAAGGTAACTCCCCTGATTTCCCCCCAATAGGTAGTATCCCCATTTAGTTGACAAAGCCCTTAATGTAATCCCCATGTAGTAGGTATCCCCCAGTAGGTAATCCTATTGCTAATTCCCCCCATAGGGAGCCAGTGCCGCAGTAGCCCCATATTAAAGGCATCCTCTCTCTGCAAAAAAAAAAACATACCCAGCGGCCCTACATGTAATACATACCACAGACCATAGGGGGGGGGGCTACATGTAATACATACCACAGACCATAGGGGGGGGCTACATGTAATACATACCACAGACCATAGGGGGGGCTACATGTAATACATACCACAGACCATAGGGGGAGCAGCTACATGTAATACATACCACAGACCATAGGGGGGGCTACATGTAATACATACCACAGACCATAGGGGGAGCAGCTACATGTAATACATACCACAGACCATAGGGGGGCTACATGTAATACATACCACAGACCATAGGGGGGGCTACATGTAATACATACCACAGACCATAGGGGGGGCTACATGTAATACATACCACAGACCAAAGGGGGGGCTACATGTAATACATACCACAGACCATAGGGGGGGCTACATGTAATACATACCACAGACCATAGGGGGAGCAGCTACATGTAATACATACCACAGAACATAGGGGGAGCAGCTACATGTAATACATACCACAGACCATAGGGGGGGGGCTACATGTAATACATACCACAGACCATAGGGGGGGGGGCTACATGTAATACATACCACAGACCATAGGGGGGGCTACATGTAATACATACCACAGACCATAGGGGGGCTACATGTAATACATACCACAGACCATAGGGGGGGCTACATGTAATACATACCACAGACCATAGGGGGGGCTACATGTAATACATACCACAGACCATAGGGGGGGCTACATGTAATACATACCACAGACCATAGGGGGGGCTACATGTAATACATACCACAGACCATAGGGGGGGGGGCTACATGTAATACATACCACAGACCATAGGGGGGGCTACATGTAATACATACCACAGACCATAGGGGGGGCAGCTACGTGTAATACATACCACAGACCATAGGGGGGGCTACATGTAATACATACCACAGACCATAGGGGGAGCAGCTACATGTAATACATACCACAGACCATAGGGGGGGCTACATGTAATACATACCACAGACCATATGGGGGCTACATGTAATACATACCACAGACCATAGGGGGGGGGCTACATGTAATACATACCACAGACCATAGGGGGGGCTACATGTAATACATACCACAGACCATAGGGGGAGCAGCTACATGTAATACAAACCACAGACCATAGGGGGGGGGCTACATGTAATACATACCACAGACCATAGGGGGGGGCTACATGTAATACATACTACAGACCATAGGGGGAGCAGCTACATGTAATACATACCACAGACCATAGGGGGGGCTACATGTAATACATACCACAGACCATATGGGGGCTACATGTAATACATACCACAGACCATAGGGGGGGGGGCTACATGTAATACATACCACAGACCATAGGGGGGGGGGGCTACATGTAATACATACCACAGACCATAGGGGGGGCTACATGTAATACATACCACAGACCATAGGGGGGGGGCTACATGTAATACATACCACAGACCATAGTGGGAGCAGCTACATGTAATACATACCACAGACCATAGGGGGGGCTACATGTAATACATACCACAGACCATAGGGGGAGCAGCTACATGTAATACATACCACAGACCATAGGGGCAGCTACATGTAATACATACCACAGACCATAGGGGGGGGGGGGGCTACATGTAATACATACCACAGACCATAGGGGGGGCTACATGTAATACATACCACAGACCATAGGGGGGGCTACATGTAATACATACCACAGACCATAGGGGGGGGGGGCTACATGTAATACATACCACAGACCATAGGGGGGGCTACATGTAATACATACCACAGACCATAGGGGGGGCTACATGTAATACATACCACAGACCATAGGGGGGGCTACATGTAATACATACCACAGACCATAGGGGGGGCTACATGTAATACATACCACAGACCATAGGGGGGGCTACATGTAATACATACCACAGACCATAGGGGGGCTACATGTAATACATACCACAGACCATAGGGGGGGCTACATGTAATACATACCACAGACCATAGGGGGGGCTACATGTAATACATACCACAGACCATAGGGGGGGCTACATGTAATACATACCACAGACCATAGGGGGGGCTACATGTAATACATACCACAGACCATAGGGGGGGCTACATGTAATACATACCACAGACCATAGGGGGGGCTACATGTAATACATACCACAGACCATAGGGGGGGCTACATGTAATACATACCACAGACCATAGGGGGGGCAGCTACATGTAATACATACCACAGACCATAGGGGGGGCTACATGTAATACATACCACAGACCATAGGGGGGGCTACATGTAATACATACCACAGACCATAGGGGGGGCTACATGTAATACATACCACAGACCATAGGGGGAGCAGCTACATGTAATACATACCACAGACCATAGGGGGAGCTACATGTAATACATACCACAGACCATAGGGGGGTCTACATGTAATACATACCACAGACCATAGGGGGAGGGGCTACATGTAATACATACCACAGACCATAGGGGGGGCTACATGTAATACATACCACAGACCATAGGGGGAGCTACATGTAATACATACCACAGACCATAGGGGGGGCAGCTACATGTAATACATACCACAGACCATAGGGGGGGCTACATGTAATACATACCACAGACCATAGGGGGGGCTACATGTAATACATACCACAGACCAGAGGGGGGGGCTACATGTAATACATACCACAGACCAGAGGGGGGCTACATGTAATACATACCACAGACCATAGGGGGGGCTACATGTAATACATACCACAGACCATAGGGGGGGGGGGGGGCTACATGTAATACATACCACAGACCATAGGGGGAGCAGCTACATGTAATACATACCACAGACCATAGGGGGGCTACATGTAATACATACCACAGACCATAGGGGGGGGCTACATGTAATACATACCACAGACCATAGGGGGGGGCTACATGTAATACATACCACAGACCATAGGGGGGCTACATGTAATACATACCACAGACCATAGGGGGGGCTACATGTAATACATACCACAGACCATAGGGGGGGGCTACATGTAATACATACCACAGACCATAGGGGGGGCTACATGTAATACATACCACAGACCATAGGGGGGGGGGGGGGCTACATGTAATACAAACCACAGACCATAGGGGGAGCAGCTACATGTAATACATACCACAGACCATAGGGGGGCTACATGTAATACATACCACAGACCATAGGGGGGGGCTACATGTAATACATACCACAGACCATAGGGGGGGGCTACATGTAATACATACCACAGACCATAGGGGGGCTACATGTAATACATACCACAGACCATAGGGGGGGCTACATGTAATACATACCACAGACCATAGGGGGGGGCTACATGTAATACATACCACAGACCATAGGGGGGGCTACATGTAATACATACCACAGACCATAGGGGGGGGGGGGGCTACATGTAATACATACCACAGACCATAGGGGAGCTACATGTAATACATACCACAGACCATAGGGGGGGGCTACATGTAATACATACCACAGACCATAGGGGGGGCTACATGTAATACATACCACAGACCATAGGGGGGGCTACATGTAATACATACCACAGACCATGGGGGGGGGGGGGGCTACATGTAATACATACCACAGACCATAGGGGGGGCTACATGTAATACATACCACAGACCATAGGGGGGGCTACATGTAATACATACCACAGACCATAGGGGGAGCAGCTACATGTAATACATACCACAGACCATAGGGGGGGCTACATGTAATACATACCACAGACCATAGGGGGGGCTACATGTAATACATACCACAGACCATAGGGGGAGCAGCTACATGTAATACATACCACAGACCATAGGGGGGGCTACATGTAATACATACCACAGACCATAGGGGGGGGGGGCAACATGTAATACATACCACAGACCATAGGGGGAGCAGCTACATGTAATACATACCACAGACCATAGGGGGGGGGCTACATGTAATACATACCACAGACCATAGGGGGGGCTACATGTAATACATACCACAGACCATAGGGGGAGCAGCTACATGTAATACATACCACAGACCATAGGGGGGGGCTACATGTAATACATACCACAGACCATAGGGGGAGCAGCTACATGTAATACATACCACAGACCATAGGGGGGGGCTACATGTAATACATACCACAGACCATAGGGGGGGCTACATGTAATACATACCACAGACCATAGGGGGGGCTACATGTAATACATACCACAGACCATAGGGGGGGGGGCTACATGTAATACATACCACAGACCATAGGGGGGGGCTACATGTAATACATACCACAGACCATAGGGGGGGCTACATGTAATACATACCACAGACCATAGGGGGGGGCTACATGTAATACATACCACAGACCATAGGGGGGGGGCTACATGTCATACATACCACAGACCATAGGGGGGGGCTACATGTAATACATACCACAGACCATAGGGGGAGCTACATGTAATACATACCACAGACCAGCGGGGGGGGGCTACATGTAATACATACCACAGACCATAGGGGGGGGGCTACATGTAATACATACCACAGACCATAGGGGGGGCTACATGTAATACATACCACAGACCATAGGGGGGGCTACATGTAATACATACCACAGACCATAGGGGGGGCTACATGTAATACATACCACAGACCATAGGGGGGGCTACATGTAATACATACCACAGACCATAGGGGGGGGCTACATGTAATACATACCACAGACCATATGGGGGGCTACATGTAATACATACCACAGACCATAGGGGGGGGCTACATGTAATACATACCACAGACCATAGGGGGGGGGGGCTACATGTAATACCTACCACAGACCATAGGGGGGGGCTACATGTAATACATACCACAGACCATAGGGGGGGCTACATGTAATACATACCACAGACCATAGGGGGGGGCTACATGTAATACATACCACAGACCATAGGGGGAGCAGCTACATGTAATACATACCACAGACCATAGGGGGAGCAGCTACATGTAATACATACCACAGACCATAGGGGGGGGCTACATGTAATACATACCACAGACCATAGGGGGGGGCTACATGTAATACATACCACAGACCATAGGGGGAGCAGCTACATGTAATACATACCACAGACCATAGGGGGGGGCTACATGTAATACATACCACAGACCATAGGGGGAGCTACATGTAATACATACCACAGACCATAGGGGGGGGCTACATGTAATACATACCACAGACCATAGGGGGGGCTACATGTAATACATACCACAGACCATAGGGGGGGGGGGCTACATGTAATACATACCACAGACCATAGGGGGGGGGGCTACATGTAATACATACCACAGACCATAGGGGGGGGCTACATGTAATACATACCACAGACCATAGGGGGGGCTACATGTAATACATACCACAGACCATAGGGGGGGGGGCTACATGTAATACATACCACAGACCATAGGGGGGGGCTACATGTAATACATACCACAGACCATAGGGGGGGGCTACATGTAATACATACCACAGACCATAGGGGGGGCTACATGTAATACATACCACAGACCATAGGGGGGGGGGGGCTACATGTAATACATACCACAGACCATAGGGGGGGGGCTACATGTAATACATACCACAGACCATAGGGGGAGCAGCTACATGTAATACATACCACAGACCATAGGGGGAGCTACATGTAATACATACCACAGACCATAGGGGGGGCTACATGTAATACATACCACAGACCATAGGGGGGGGGGGCTACATGTAATACATACCACAGACCATAGGGGGAGCAGCTACATGTAATACATACCACAGACCATAGGGGGAGCTACATGTAATACATACCACAGACCATAGGGGGGGGGCTACATGTAATACATACCACAGACCATAGGGGGGGGGGCTACATGTAATACATACCACAGACCATAGGGGGGGCTACATGTAATACATACCACAGACCATAGGGGGGGGGGCTACATGTAATACATACCACAGACCATAGGGGGAGCAGCTACATGTAATACATACCACAGACCATAGGGGGGGGCTACATGTAATACATACCACAGACCATAGGGGGGGGCTACATGTAATACATACCACAGACCATAGGGGGGGGGGGGCTACATGTAATACATACCACAGACCATAGGGGGAGCAGCTACATGTAATACATACCACAGACCATAGGGGGGGGCTACATGTAATACATACCACAGACCAGAGGGGGGGGGCTACATGTAATACATACCACCGCCCATAGGGGGAGCAGCTACATGTAATACATACCACAGACCATAGGGGGGGGGCTACATGTAATACATACCACAGACCATAGGGGGGGGCTACATGTAATACATACCACAGACCATAGGGGGAGCAGCTACATGTAATACATACCACAGACCATAGGGGGGGGCTACATGTAATACATACCACAGACCATAGGGGGAGCAGCTACATGTAATACATACCACAGACCATAGGGGGAGCAGCTACATGTAATACATACCACAGACCATAGGGGGGGGCTACATGTAATACATACCACAGACCATAGGGGGGGGGCTACATGTAATACATACCACAGACCATAGGGGGGGGCTACATGTAATACATACCACAGACCATAGGGGGGGGGGCTACATGTAATACATACCACAGACCATAGGGGGGAGCTACATGTAATACATACCACAGACCATAGGGGGGGAGCTACATGTAATACATACCACAGACCATAGGGGGGGCTACATGTAATACATACCACAGACCATAGGGGGGGGGGGGCTACATGTAATACATACCACAGACCATAGGGGGGGCTACATGTAATACATACCACAGACCATAGGGGGGGGCTAAATGTAATACAAACCACAGACCATAGGGGGGGGGCTACATGTAAAACATACCACAGACCATAGGGGGGGGCTACATGTAATACATACCACAGACCATAGGGGGGGCTACATGTAATACATACCACAGACCATAGGGGGGGAGCTACATGTAATACATACCACAGACCATAGGGGGGGCTACATGTAATACATACCACAGACCATAGGGGGGAGCTACATGTAATACATACCACAGACCATAGGGGGGGGGCTACATGTAATACATACCACAGACCATAGGGGGGGGGCTACATGTAATACATACCACAGACCATAGGGGGGGCTACATGTAATACATACCACAGACCATAGGGGGGCTACATGTAATACATACCACAGACCATAGGGGGGCGGGCTACATGTAATACATACCACAGACCATAGGGGGGGGCTACATGTAATACATACCACAGACCATAGGGGGGGCTACATGTAATACATACCACAGACCATAGGGGGGGGCTACATGTAATACATACCACAGACCATAGGGGGGGGCTACATGTAATACATACCACAGACCATAGGGGGGGCTACATGTAATACATACCACAGACATAGGGGGGGCTACATGTAATACATACCACAGACCATAGGGGGGGGCTACATGTAATACATACCACAGACCATAGGGGGGGGCTACATGTAATACATACCACAGACCATAGGGGGGGGCTACATGTAATACATACCACAGACCATAGGGGGGGGCTACATGTAATACATACCACAGACCATAGGGGGGGGCTACATGTAATACATACCACAGACCATAGGGGGGGGGGCTACATGTAATACATACCACAGACCATAGGGGGGGGGGCTACATGTAATACATACCACAGACCATAGGGGGGGGGCGACATGTAAAACAAACCACAGACCATAGGGGGGGGCTACATGTAATACATACCACAGACCATAGGGGGGGGGCTACATGTAATACATACCACAAGACCATAGGGGGGGGGGCTACATGTAATACATACCACAGACCATAGGGGGGGGCTACATGTAATACATACCACAGACCATAGGGGGAGCTACATGTAATACATACCACAGACCATAGGGGGGGGGGGCCTACATGTAATACATACCACAGACCAGAGGGGGGGCTACATGTAATACATACCACAGACCATAGGGGGGGCTACATGTAATACATACCACAGACCATAGGGGGGGGGCTACATGTAATACATACCACAGACCATAGGGGGGGAAGCAACATGTAATACATACAACAGACCATAGGGGAGCAGCTACATGTAATACATACCACAGACCATAGGGGGGGCTACATGTAATACATACCACAGACCATAGGGGGAGCCTACATGTAATACATACCACAGACCATAGGGGGGAGCAGCTACATGTAATACATACCACAGACCATAGGGGGGCGGGCTACATGTAATACATACCACAGACCATAGGGGGAGGGCTACATGTAATACATACCACAGACCATAGGGGGGGGGGCTACATGTAATACATACCACAGACCATAGGGGAGCAGGCTACATGTAATACATACCACAGACCATAGGGGGGGGCTACATGTAATACATACCACAGACCATAGGGGGGGGAGCTACATGTAATACATACCACAGACCATAGGGGGGAGCTACATGTAATACATACCACAGACCATAGGGGGGGCTACATGTAATACATACCACAGACCATAGGGGGGGGGAGCTACATGTAATACATACCACAGACCATAGGGGGGGGCTACATGTAATACATACCACAGACCAAAGGGGGGGCTACATGTAATACATACCACAGACCATAGGGGGGGGCTACATGTAATACATACCACAGACCATAGGGGGGGGCTACATGTAATACATACCACAGACCATAGGGGGGGGCTACATGTAATACATACCACAGACCATAGGGGGGGCTACATGTAATACATACCACAGACCATAGGGGGGGGAGCTACATGTAATACATACCACAGACCATAGGGGGGGGGCTACATGTAATACATACCACAGACCATAGGGGGGGGCTACATGTAATACATACCACAGACCATAGGGGGGGAGCTACATGTAATACATACCACAGACCATAGGGGGGGGCTACATGTAATACATACCACAGACCATAGGGGGGGAGCGCTACATGTAATACATACCACAGACCATAGGGGGGGCTACATGTAATACATACCACAGACCATAGGGGGGGCTACATGTAATACATACCACAGACCATAGGGGGGGCTACATGTAATACATACCACAGACCATAGGGGGGGCTACATGTAATACATACCACAGACCATAGGGGGGGCTACATGTAATACATACCACAGACCATAGGGGGGGCTACATGTAATACATACCACAGACCAAAGGGGGGGGGCTACATGTAATACATACCACAGACCATAGGGGAGCTACATGTAATACATACCACAGACCATAGGGGGGGCTACATGTAATACATACCACAGACCATAGGGGGGGCTACATGTAATACATACCACAGACCATAGGGGGGGCTACATGTAATACATACCACAGACCATAGGGGGGGCTACATGTAATACATACCACAGACCATAGGGGGGGGCTACATGTAATACATACCACAGACCATAGGGGGGGGGGCTACATGTAATACATACCACAGACCCTAGGGGGGCTACATGTAATACATACCACAGACCATAGGGGGGGCTACATGTAATACATACCACAGACCATAGGGGGGGCTACATGTAATACATACCACAGACCATAGGGGGGGCTACATGTAATACATACCACAGACCATAGGGGGGGCTACATGTAATACATACCACAGACCATAGGGGGGGCTACATGTAATACATACCACAGACCATAGGGGGGGCTACATGTAATACATACCACAGACCATAGGGGGGGGGCTACATGTAATACATACCACAGACCATAGGGGGGGGCTACATGTAATACAAACCACAGACCATAGGGGGGGCTACATGTAATACATACCACAGACCATAGGGGGGGCTACATGTAATACATACCACAGACCATAGGGGGGGGCTACATGTAATACATACCACAGACCATAGGGGGGGCTACATGTAATACATACCACAGACCATAGGGGGGGGCTACATGTAATACATACCACAGACCATAGGGGGGGGCTACATGTAATACATACCACAGACCATAGGGGGGGGCTACATGTAATACATACCACAGACCATAGGGGGGGGCTACATGTAATACATACCACAGACCATAGGGGGGGGGCTACATGTAATACATACCACAGACCATAGGGGGAGCAGCTACATGTAATACATACCACAGACCATAGGGGGGGCTACATGTAATACATACCACAGACCATAGGGGGGGCTACATGTAATACATACCACAGACCAGAGGGGGAGCCGCTACATGTAATACATACCACAGACCATAGGGGGGGCTACATGTAATACATACCCACAGACCATAGGGGGGGGCTACATGTAATACATACCACAGACCATAGGGGGGGGGCTACATGTAATACATACCACAGACCATAGGGGGGGGCTACATGTAATACATACCACAGACCATAGGGGGAGCAGCTACATGTAATACATACACAGACCATAGGGGGGGCTACATGTAATACATACCACAGACCATAGGGGGGGGCTACATGTAATACATACCACAGACCATAGGGGGGGCTACATGTAATACATACCACAGACCATAGGGGGGGAGATACATGTAATACATACCACAGACCATAGGGGGGAGCTACATGTAATACATACCACAGACATAGGGGGGGGCTACATGTAATACATACCACAGACCATAGGGGGGCTACATGTAATACATACCACAGACCATAGGGGGAGGCTACATGTAATACATACCACAGACCATAGGGGGGGGGCTACATGTAATACATACCACAGACCATAGGGGGGGGCTACATGTAATACATACCACAGACCATAGGGGGGGGCTACATGTAATACATACCACAGACCATAGGGGGGGGCTACATGTAATACATACCACAGACCATAGGGGGAGCTACATGTAATACATACCACAGACCATAGGGGGGGCCCTACATGTAATACATACCACAGACCATAGGGGGGCTACATGTAATACATACCACAGACCATAGGGGGGGCTACATGTAATACATACCACAGGACCATAGGGGGGGCTACATGTAATACATACCACAGACCATAGGGGGGGCTACATGTAATTACATACCACAGACCATAGGGGGGGCTACATGTAATACATACCACAGACCATAGGGGGGGCTACATGTAATACATACCACAGACCATAGGGGGAGGCTACATGTAATACATACCACAGACCATAGGGGGCAGCTACATGTAATACATACCACAGACCATAGGGGGGGCTACATGTAATACATACCACAGACCATAGGGGGGCAGCTACATGTAATACATACCACAGACCATAGGGGGGGGCTACATGTAATACATACCACAGACCATAGGGGGGGGCTACATGTAATACATACCACAGACCATAGGGGGGGCCTACATGTAATACATACCACAGACCATAGGGGGGAGCATCTACATGTAATACATACCACAGACCATAGGGGGGGCTACATGTAATACATACCACAGACCATAGGGGGGGCTACATGTAATACATACCACAGACCATAGGGGGGGGGGCTACATGTAATACATACCACAGACCATAGGGGGGGGCTACATGTAATACATACCACAGACCATAGGGGGGGGCTACATGTAATACATACCACAGACCATAGGGGGGGGCTACATGTAATACATACCACAGACCATAGGGGGGGCTACATGTAATAACATACCACAGGACCATAGGGGGCAGCTACATGTAATACATCCACAGACCATAGGGGGGTGCTACATGTAATTACATACCACAGGACCATAGGGGGGGGGGGCTACATGTAATACATACCACAGACCATAGGGGGGGGCTACATGTAATACATACCACAGACCATTAGGGGGGGGCTACATGTAATACATACCACAGACCATAGGGGGGGGCTACATGTAATACATACCACAGACCATGGGGGGGGGCTACATGTAATACATACCACAGACCATAGGGGGGGGCTACATGTAATACATACCACAGGACCATAGGGGGGGCTACATGGGGGGCTACATGTAATACATACCACAGACCATAGGGGGGGCTACATGTAATACATACCACAGACCAAAGGGGGGGCTACATGTAATACATACCACAGACCATAGGGGGGGCTACATGTAATACATACCACAGACCATAGGGGGGGCTACATGTAATACATACCACAGACCATAGGGGGGCTACATGTAATACATACCACAGACCATAGGGGGGGCTACATGTAATACATACCACAGACCATAGGGGGGGCTACATGTAATACATACCACAGACCATAGGGGGGGCTACATGTAATACATACCACAGACCATAGGGGGGGCTACATGTAATACATACCACAGACCATAGGGGGGGCTACATGTAATACATACCACAGACCATAGGGGGGCTACATGTAATACATACCACAGACCATAGGGGGGGCTACATGTAATACATACCACAGACCATAGGGGGGGCTACATGTAATACATACCACAGACCATAGGGGGGGCTACATGTAATACATTACCACAGACCATAGGGGGAGCAGCTACATGTAATACATACCACAGACCATAGGGGGGCTACATGTAATACATACCACAGACCAATAAGGGGGGGCTAATGTAAGACATACCACAGACCATAGGGGGGGCAGAGCATACATGTAATACATACCACAGACCATAGGCGGGGGGCTACATGTTAATACATACCACAGACCATAGGGGGGCTACATGTAATACATACCACAGACATAGGGGGGGGCTACATGTAAACATACCACAGACCATTAGGGGGGGGGGCTACATGTAAACATACCACAGACCATAGGGGGAGCAGCTACATGTAATACATACCACAGACCATAGGGGGAGCAGTACATGTAATACATACACAGACCATAGGGGGAGCTACATGTAATACATACCACAGACCATAGGGGGGGGGCTACATGTAATACACTACCACAGACCATAGGGGGGGGGCTATCATGTAATACATACCACAGACCATAGGGGGGCTACATGTAATACATACCACAGACCATAGGGGGGGGGCTACATGTAATACATACCACAGACCATAGGGGGGGGGGCTACATGTAATACATACCACAGACCATAGGGGGGGGGCTACATGTAATACATACCACACACCATAGGGGGGGGCTACATGTAATCATACCACAGACCATAGGGGGGGCTACATGTAATACATACCACAGACCATAGGGGGGGGCTACATGTAATACATACCACAGACCATAGGGGGGGGGGCTACATGTAATACATACCACAGACCATAGGGGGGGCTACATGTAATACATACCACAGACCATAGGGGGGGCTACATGTAATACATACCACAGACCATAGGGGGGGCTACATGTAATACATACCACAGACCATAGGGGGGGCTACATGTAATACATACCACAGACCATAGGGGGGGCTACATGTAATACATACCACAGACCATAGGGGGGGCTACATGTAATACATACCACAGACCATAGGGGGGGCTACATGTAATACATACCACAGACCATAGGGGGGGCTACATGTAATACATACCACAGACCATAGGGGGGGGCTACATGTAATACATACCACAGACCATAGGGGGGGCTACATGTAATACATACCACAGACCATAGGGGGGGCTACATGTAATACATACCACAGACCATAGGGGGGCTACATGTAATACATACCACAGACCATAGGGGGGGCTACATGTAATACATACCACAGACCATAGGGGGGGGGCTACATGTAATACATACCACAGACCATAGGGGGGGCTACATGTAATACATACCACAGACCATAGGGGGGGCTACATGTAATACATACCACAGACCATAGGGGGGGCTACATGTAATACATACCACAGACCATAGGGGGGGCTACATGTAATACATACCACAGACCATAGGGGGGGCTACATGTAATACATACCACAGACCATAGGGGGGGCTACATGTAATACATACCACAGACCATAGGGGGGGGCTACATGTAATACATACCACAGACCATAGGGGGGGCTACATGTAATACATACCACAGACCATAGGGGGGGCTACATGTAATACATACCACAGACCATAGGGGGGGCTACATGTAATACATACCACAGACCATAGGGGGGGCTACATGTAATACATACCACAGACCATAGGGGGGGCTACATGTAATACATACCACAGACCATAGGGGGGGCTACATGTAATACATACCACAGACCATAGGGGGGGCTACATGTAATACATACCACAGACCATAGGGGGGGGCTACATGTAATACATACCACAGACCATAGGGGGGGCTACATGTAATACATACCACAGACCATAGGGGGGGGGCTACATGTAATACATACCACAGACCATAGGGGGGGCTACATGTAATACATACCACAGACCATAGGGGGGGCTACATGTAATACATACCACAGACCATAGGGGGGGGCTACATGTAATACATACCACAGACCATAGGGGGGGCTACATGTAATACATACCACAGACCATAGGGGGGGGCTACATGTAATACATACCACAGACCATAGGGGGGGGCTACATGTAATACATACCACAGACCATAGGGGGGGCTACATGTAATACATACCACAGACCATAGGGGGGGGCTACATGTAATACATACCACAGACCATAGGGGGGGGCTACATGTAATACATACCACAGACCATAGGGGGGGCTACATGTAATACATACCACAGACCATAGGGGGGGCTACATGTAATACATACCACAGACCATAGGGGGGGCTACATGTAATACATACCACAGACCATAGGGGGGGCTACATGTAATACATACCACAGACCATAGGGGGGGCTACATGTAATACATACCACAGACCATAGGGGGGGCTACATGTAATACATACCACAGACCATAGGGGGGGCTACATGTAATACATACCACAGACCATAGGGGGGGCTACATGTAATACATACCACAGACCATAGGGGGGGCTACATGTAATACATACCACAGACCATAGGGGGGGCTACATGTAATACATACCACAGACCATAGGGGGGGCTACATGTAATACATACCACAGACCATAGGGGGGGCTACATGTAATACATACCACAGACCATAGGGGGGGCTACATGTAATACATACCACAGACCATAGGGGGGGCTACATGTAATACATACCACAGACCATAGGGGGGGCTACATGTAATACATACCACAGACCATAGGGGGGGCTACATGTAATACATACCACAGACCATAGGGGGGGGCTACATGTAATACATACCACAGACCATAGGGGGGGCTACATGTAATACATACCACAGACCATAGGGGGGGCTACATGTAATACATACCACAGACCATAGGGGGGGCTACATGTAATACATACCACAGACCATAGGGGGGGCTACATGTAATACATACCACAGACCATAGGGGGGCTACATGTAATACATACCACAGACCATAGGGGGGGCTACATGTAATACATACCACAGACCATAGGGGGGGCTACATGTAATACATACCACAGACCATAGGGGGGCTACATGTAATACATACCACAGACCATAGGGGGGGCTACATGTAATACATACCACAGACCATAGGGGGGGCTACATGTAATACATACCACAGACCATAGGGGGGGCTACATGTAATACATACCACAGACCATAGGGGGGGGCTACATGTAATACATACCACAGACCATAGGGGGGGCTACATGTAATACATACCACAGACCATAGGGGGGGCTACATGTAATACATACCACAGACCATAGGGGGGGCTACATGTAATACATACCACAGACCATAGGGGGGGCTACATGTAATACATACCACAGACCATAGGGGGGGGCTACATGTAATACATACCACAGACCATAGGGGGGGCTACATGTAATACATACCACAGACCATAGGGGGGGCTACATGTAATACATACCACAGACCATAGGGGGGGGCTACATGTAATACATACCACAGACCATAGGGGGGGCTACATGTAATACATACCACAGACCATAGGGGGGGGCTACATGTAATACATACCACAGACCATAGGGGGGGGGCTACATGTAATACATACCACAGACCATAGGGGGGGCTACATGTAATACATACCACAGACCATAGGGGGGGCTACATGTAATACATACCACAGACCATAGGGGGGGCTACATGTAATACATACCACAGACCATAGGGGGGGCTACATGTAATACATACCACAGACCATAGGGGGGGCTACATGTAATACATACCACAGACCATAGGGGGGGCTACATGTAATACATACCACAGACCATAGGGGGGGCTACATGTAATACATACCACAGACCATAGGGGGGGCTACATGTAATACATACCACAGACCATAGGGGGGCTACATGTAATACATACCACAGACCATAGGGGGGGCTACATGTAATACATACCACAGACCATAGGGGGGGCTACATGTAATACATACCACAGACCATAGGGGGGGCTACATGTAATACATACCACAGACCATAGGGGGGGGCTACATGTAATACATACCACAGACCATAGGGGGGGCTACATGTAATACATACCACAGACCATAGGGGGGGCTACATGTAATACATACCACAGACCATAGGGGGGGCTACATGTAATACATACCACAGACCATAGGGGGGGCTACATGTAATACATACCACAGACCATAGGGGGGGCTACATGTAATACATACCACAGACCATAGGGGAGCTACATGTAATACATACCACAGACCATAGGGGGGGCTACATGTAATACATACCACAGACCATAGGGGAGCTACATGTAATACATACCACAGACCATAGGGGGGGCTACATGTAATACATACCACAGACCATAGGGGGGGCTACATGTAATACATACCACAGACCATAGGGGGGGCTACATGTAATACATACCACAGACCATAGGGGGGGCTACATGTAATACATACCACAGACCATAGGGGGGGCTACATGTAATACATACCACAGACCATAGGGGGGGCTACATGTAATACATACCACAGACCATAGGGGGGGCTACATGTAATACATACCACAGACCATAGGGGGGGGCTACATGTAATACATACCACAGACCATAGGGGGGGCTACATGTAATACATACCACAGACCATAGGGGGGGCTACATGTAATACATACCACAGACCATAGGGGGGGCTACATGTAATACATACCACAGACCATAGGGGGGGCTACATGTAATACATACCACAGACCATAGGGGGGGCTACATGTAATACATACCACAGACCATAGGGGGGGGCTACATGTAATACATACCACAGACCATAGGGGGGCTACATGTAATACATACCACAGACCATAGGGGGGGCTACATGTAATACATACCACAGACCATAGGGGGGGCTACATGTAATACATACCACAGACCATAGGGGGGGCTACATGTAATACATACCACAGACCATAGGGGGGGCTACATGTAATACATACCACAGACCATAGGGGGGGGCTACATGTAATACATACCACAGACCATAGGGGGGGCTACATGTAATACATACCACAGACCATAGGGGGGGGCTACATGTAATACATACCACAGACCATAGGGGGGGGGCTACATGTAATACATACCACAGACCATAGGGGGGGGCTACATGTAATACATACCACAGACCATAGGGGGGGCTACATGTAATACATACCACAGACCATAGGGGGGGGCTACATGTAATACATACCACAGACCATAGGGGGGGCTACATGTAATACATACCACAGACCATAGGGGGGGCTACATGTAATACATACCACAGACCATAGGGGGGGGCTACATGTAATACATACCACAGACCATAGGGGGGGGCTACATGTAATACATACCACAGACCATAGGGGGGGCTACATGTAATACATACCACAGACCATAGGGGGGGGCTACATGTAATACATACCACAGACCATAGGGGGGCTACATGTAATACATACCACAGACCATAGGGGGGGCTACATGTAATACATACCACAGACCATAGGGGGGGCTACATGTAATACATACCACAGACCATAGGGGGGGCTACATGTAATACATACCACAGACCATAGGGGGGGCTACATGTAATACATACCACAGACCATAGGGGGGGCTACATGTAATACATACCACAGACCATAGGGGGGGCTACATGTAATACATACCACAGACCATAGGGGGGGCTACATGTAATACATACCACAGACCATAGGGGGGGCTACATGTAATACATACCACAGACCATAGGGGGGGCTACATGTAATACATACCACAGACCATAGGGGGGGGCTACATGTAATACATACCACAGACCATAGGGGGGGCTACATGTAATACATACCACAGACCATAGGGGGGGCTACATGTAATACATACCACAGACCATAGGGGGGGCTACATGTAATACATACCACAGACCATAGGGGGGGCTACATGTAATACATACCACAGACCATAGGGGGGGGCTACATGTAATACATACCACAGACCATAGGGGGGGCTACATGTAATACATACCACAGACCATAGGGGGGGCTACATGTAATACATACCACAGACCATAGGGGGGGCTACATGTAATACATACCACAGACCATAGGGGGGGCTACATGTAATACATACCACAGACCATAGGGGGGGCTACATGTAATACATACCACAGACCATAGGGGGGGCTACATGTAATACATACCACAGACCATAGGGGGGCTACATGTAATACATACCACAGACCATAGGGGGGGCTACATGTAATACATACCACAGACCATAGGGGGGGCTACATGTAATACATACCACAGACCATAGGGGGGCTACATGTAATACATACCACAGACCATAGGGGGGGCTACATGTAATACATACCACAGACCATAGGGGGGGCTACATGTAATACATACCACAGACCATAGGGGGGGCTACATGTAATACATACCACAGACCATAGGGGGGGCTACATGTAATACATACCACAGACCATAGGGGGGGGCTACATGTAATACATACCACAGACCATAGGGGGGGCTACATGTAATACATACCACAGACCATAGGGGGGGCTACATGTAATACATACCACAGACCATAGGGGGGGCTACATGTAATACATACCACAGACCATAGGGGGGGCTACATGTAATACATACCACAGACCATAGGGGGGGCTACATGTAATACATACCACAGACCATAGGGGGGGCTACATGTAATACATACCACAGACCATAGGGGGGGCTACATGTAATACATACCACAGACCATAGGGGGGGCTACATGTAATACATACCACAGACCATAGGGGGGGCTACATGTAATACATACCACAGACCATAGGGGGGGGGGCTACATGTAATACATACCACAGACCATAGGGGGGGGCTACATGTAATACATACCACAGACCATAGGGGGGGCTACATGTAATACATACCACAGACCATAGGGGGGGCTACATGTAATACATACCACAGACCATAGGGGGGGCTACATGTAATACATACCACAGACCATAGGGGGGGGGCTACATGTAATACATACCACAGACCATAGGGGGGGCTACATGTAATACATACCACAGACCATAGGGGGGGCTACATGTAATACATACCACAGACCATAGGGGGGGCTACATGTAATACATACCACAGACCATAGGGGGGCTACATGTAATACATACCACAGACCATAGGGGGGGCTACATGTAATACATACCACAGACCATAGGGGGGGCTACATGTAATACATACCACAGACCATAGGGGGGGCTACATGTAATACATACCACAGACCATAGGGGGGGCTACATGTAATACATACCACAGACCATAGGGGGGGCTACATGTAATACATACCACAGACCATAGGGGGGGCTACATGTAATACATACCACAGACCATAGGGGGGGCTACATGTAATACATACCACAGACCATAGGGGGGGCTACATGTAATACATACCACAGACCATAGGGGGGGCTACATGTAATACATACCACAGACCATAGGGGGGGCTACATGTAATACATACCACAGACCATAGGGGGGGCTACATGTAATACATACCACAGACCATAGGGGGGGCTACATGTAATACATACCACAGACCATAGGGGGGGCTACATGTAATACATACCACAGACCATAGGGGGGGCTACATGTAATACATACCACAGACCATAGGGGGGGGCTACATGTAATACATACCACAGACCATAGGGGGGGGCTACATGTAATACATACCACAGACCATAGGGGGGGCTACATGTAATACATACCACAGACCATAGGGGGGGCTACATGTAATACATACCACAGACCATAGGGGGGGCTACATGTAATACATACCACAGACCATAGGGGGGGCTACATGTAATACATACCACAGACCATAGGGGGGCTACATGTAATACATACCACAGACCATAGGGGGGGCTACATGTAATACATACCACAGACCATAGGGGGGGCTACATGTAATACATACCACAGACCATAGGGGGGGCTACATGTAATACATACCACAGACCATAGGGGGGGCTACATGTAATACATACCACAGACCATAGGGGGGGGCTACATGTAATACATACCACAGACCATAGGGGGGCTACATGTAATACATACCACAGACCATAGGGGGGGCTACATGTAATACATACCACAGACCATAGGGGGGGCTACATGTAATACATACCACAGACCATAGGGGGGCTACATGTAATACATACCACAGACCATAGGGGGGGGCTACATGTAATACATACCACAGACCATAGGGGGGGGCTACATGTAATACATACCACAGACCATAGGGGGGGCTACATGTAATACATACCACAGACCATAGGGGGGGGCTACATGTAATACATACCACAGACCATAGGGGGGGCTACATGTAATACATACCACAGACCATAGGGGGGGCTACATGTAATACATACCACAGACCATAGGGGGGGGCTACATGTAATACATACCACAGACCATAGGGGGGGCTACATGTAATACATACCACAGACCATAGGGGGGGCTACATGTAATACATACCACAGACCATAGGGGGGCTACATGTAATACATACCACAGACCATAGGGGGGGCTACATGTAATACATACCACAGACCATAGGGGGGCAGCTACATGTAATACATACCACAGACCATAGGGGGGGCTATATGTAATACATACCACAGACCATAGGGGGGGGGGCTACATGTAATACATACCACAGACCATAGGGGGGCTACATGTAATACATACCACAGACCATAGGGGGGCTACATGTAATACATACCACAGACCATAGGGGGGGGCTACATGTAATACATACCACAGACCATAGGGGGGGCTACATGTAATACATACCACAGACCATAGGGGGGGGGCTATGTAATACATACCACAGACCATAGGGGGGGCTACATGTAATACATACCACAGACCATAGGGGGGGCTACATGTAATACATACCACAGACCATAGGGGGGGCTACATGTAATACATACCACAGACCATAGGGGGGGCTACATGTAATACATACCACAGACCATAGGGGGGGGCTACATGTAATACATACCACAGACCATAGGGGGGGGGCTACATGTAATACATACCACAGACCATAGGGGGGGCTACATGTAATACATACCACAGACCATAGGGGGAGCTACATGTAATACATACCACAGACCATAGGGGGGGGCTACATGTAATACATACCACAGACCATAGGGGGAGCTACATGTAATACATACCACAGACCATAGGGGGGGGCTACATGTAATACATACCACAGACCATAGGGGGGGCTACATGTAATACATACCACAGACCATAGGGGGGGCTACATGTAATACATACCACAGACCATAGGGGGGGGCTACATGTAATACATACCACAGACCATAGGGGGGGGCTACATGTAATACATACCACAGACCATAGGGGGGGCTACATGTAATACATACCACAGACCATAGGGGGGCTACATGTAATACATACCACAGACCATAGGGGGAGCTACATGTAATACATACCACAGACCATAGGGGGAGCTACATGTAATACATACCACAGACCATAGGGGGAGCAGCTACATGTAATACATACCACAGACCATAGGGGGGGCTACATGTAATACATACCACAGACCATAGGGGGGGCTACATGTAATACATACCACAGACCATAGGGGGGGCTACATGTAATACATACCACAGACCATAGGGGGGGCTACATGTAATACATACCACAGACCATAGGGGGGGGGCTACATGTAATACATACCACAGACCATAGGGGGGGCTACATGTAATACATACCACAGACCATAGGGGGGGCTACATGTAATACATACCACAGACCATAGGGGGGGGCTACATGTAATACATACCACAGACCATAGGGGGGGCTACATGTAATACATACCACAGACCATAGGGGGGGCTACATGTAATACATACCACAGACCATAGGGGGGGCTACATGTAATACATACCACAGACCATAGGGGGGGGCTACATGTAATACATACCACAGACCATAGGGGGGGGCTACATGTAATACATACCACAGACCATAGGGGGGGCTACATGTAATACATACCACAGACCATAGGGGGGGCTACATGTAATACATACCACAGACCATAGGGGGGGGCTACATGTAATACATACCACAGACCATAGGGGGGGGCTACATGTAATACATACCACAGACCATAGGGGGGGCTACATGTAATACATACCACAGACCATAGGGGGGGCTACATGTAATACATACCACAGACCATAGGGGGGGGCTACATGTAATACATACCACAGACCATAGGGGGGGCTACATGTAATACATACCACAGACCATAGGGGGGGCTACATGTAATACATACCACAGACCATAGGGGGGGCTACATGTAATACATACCACAGACCATAGGGGGGGCTACATGTAATACATACCACAGACCATAGGGGGGGGCTACATGTAATACATACCACAGACCATAGGGGGGGCTACATGTAATACATACCACAGACCATAGGGGGGGGCTACATGTAATACATACCACAGACCAGCGGGGGGGCTACATGTAATACATACCACAGACCATAGGGGGGGCTACATGTAATACATACCACAGACCATAGGGGGGAGCAGCTACATGTAATACATACCACAGACCATAGGGGGGGCTACATGTAATACATACCACAGACCATAGGGGGGGCTACATGTAATACATACCACAGACCATAGGGGGGGGCTACATGTAATACATACCACAGACCATAGGGGGGGCTACATGTAATACATACCACAGACCATAGGGGGGCAGCTACATGTAATACATACCACAGACCATAGGGGGGGCTACATGTAATACATACCACAGACCATAGGGGGGGCTACATGTAATACATACCACAGACCATAGGGGGAGGCTACATGTAATACATACCACAGACCATAGGGGGGGCTACATGTAATACATACCACAGACCATAGGGGGGGCTACATGTAATACATACCACAGACCATAGGGGGGGCTACATGTAATACATACCACAGACCATAGGGGGGGGCTACATGTAATACATACCACAGACCATAGGGGGGGGCTACATGTAATACATACCACAGACCATAGGGGGGGGCTACATGTAATACATACCACAGACCATAGGGGGGGGCTACATGTAATACATACCACAGACCATAGGGGGGGCTACATGTAATACATACCACAGACCATAGGGGGGGGGCTACATGTAATACATACCACAGACCATAGGGGGGGGCTACATGTAATACATACCACAGACCATAGGGGGGGCAGCAACATGTAATACATACCACAGACCAGAGGGGGGGCTACATGTAATACATACCACAGACCAGAGGGGGGGGGCTACATGTAATACATACCACAGACCATAGGGGGGGCTACATGTAATACATACCACAGACCATAGGGGGGGGCTACATGTAATACATACCACAGACCATAGGGGGGCTACATGTAATACATACCACAGACCATAGGGGGGCTACATGTAATACATACCACAGACCATAGGGGGGGGGCTACATGTAATAAATACCACAGACCATAGGGGGGCTACATGTAATACATACCACAGACCATAGGGGGGCTACATGTAATACATACCACAGACCATAGGGGGGGCTACATGTAATACATACCACAGACCATAGGGGGGGGCTACATGTAATACATACCACAGACCATAGGGGGGGCTACATGTAATAAATACAACAGACCATAGGGGGGGCTACATGTAATAATACCACAGACATAGGGGGGGGGTACATGTAATACTACGACCATAGGGGGCTATACATGTAATACATACCACAGACCATAGGGGGGGGCTACATGTAATACATACCACAGACCATAGGGGGAGAGCACATGTAATACATACCACAGACCATAGGGGGGGCTACATGTAATACATACCACAGACCATAGGGGGGGGGACATGTATACATACCACAGACATAGGGGGGCAGCTACATGTAATACATACCACAGACCATAGGGGGGGCTACATGTAATACATACCACAGACCAAGGGGGGGGGGCTACATGTAATACATACCACAGACCATAGGGGGGGCTACAGTAATAAATACCACAGACCATAGGGGGGGCTACATGTAAACATACCACAGACCATAGGGGGGGGGCTACATGTAATACATACCACAGACCATAGGGGGGGGGCATGTAATACATACCACAGACCATAGGGGGGGCTACATGTAATTACATACCACAGACCATAGGGGGGGCTACATGTAATACATACCACAGACCATAGGGGGGCTACATGTAATACATACCACAGACCATAGGGGGGGGGGCTACATGTAATACATACCACAGACCATAGGGGGGCTACATGTAAAACTACCACAGACCATAGGGGGGGCTACATGTAATACATACCACAGACCATAGGGGGGCTACATGTAATACATACCACAGACCATAGGGGGGGTACATGTAATACATACCACAGACCATAGGGGGGGGCTACATGTAATACATACCACAGACCATAGGGGGGGGGGGGGACATGTAATACATACCACAGACCATAGGGGGGGGGGGCTACATGTAATACATACCACAGACCATAGGGGGGGGGCTACATGTAATACATACCACAGACCAGAGGGGGGGCTACATGTAATACATACCACAGACCATAGGGGGGTACATGAATACATACCACAGACCATAGGGGGGGCTACATGTAATACATACCACAGACCATAGGGGGAGCTACATGTAATACATACCACAGACCATAGGGGGAGCAGCTACATGTATAATACCACAGACCATTAGACACAAAAAAGGGGGGGCTACATGTAATACATACCACAGACCATAGGGGGGGGGGCTACATGTAATACATACCACAGACCAGAGGGGGGCTACATGTAATACATACACAGACCATAGGGGGGGCTACATGTAATACATACCACAGACCATAGGGGGGGGGGGCTACATGTAATACATACCAAAGACCATAGGGGGGCTACATGTAATACATACCACAGACCATAGGGGGGGGCTACAAGTAAAACATACCACAGACCATAGGGGGGGGGCTAATGTAATACATACCACAGACCATAGGGGGGGGTACATGTAATACATACCACAGACCATAGGGGGGGCTACATGTAATACATACCACAGACCATAGGGGGGGGCTACATGTAATACATACCACAGACCAGAGGGGGAGCAGCTACATGTAATACATACCACAGACCATAGGGGGGAGCTACATGTAATACATACCACAGACCATAGGGGGGGCTACATGTAATACATACCACAGACCATAGGGGGGGTACATGTAATAAATACCACAGACCAGGGGGGGGGGCTACATGTAATACATACCACAGACCATAGGGGGGGCTACATGTAATACATACCACAGACCATAGGGGGGGGCTACATGTAATACATACCACAGACCATAGGGGGAGCTACATGTAATACATACCACAGACCATAGGGGGGGCTACATGAATACATACCACAGACATAGGGGGGCTACATGTAATACATACCACAGACCATAGGGGGGGGGCTACATGTAATACATACCACAGACCATAGGGGGGCTACATGTAATACTACCACAGACCATAGGGGGGGGGGGCTACATGTAATACATACCACAGACCATAGGGGGGGGCTACATGTAATACATACCACAGACCATAGGGGGGGCTACATGTAATACATACCACAGACCATAGGGGGGGCTACATGTAATACATACCACAGACCATAGGGGGGGCTACATGTAATACATACCACAGACCATAGGGGGGGGGCTACATGTAATACATACCACAGACCATAGGGGGGGCTACATGTAATACATACCAGGACCATAGGGGGGGCTACATGTAATACATACCACAGACCATAGGGGGGGCTACATGTAATACATACCACAGACCATAGGGGGGGGGGCTACATGTAATACATACCACAGACCATAGGGGGGGGGCTACATGTAATACATACCACAGACCATAGGGGGGGGGGGCTACATGTAATACATACCACAGACCATAGGGGGGGGGGTACATGTAATACATACCACAGACCATAGGGGGGGTACATGTAATACATACCACAGACCATAGGGGGAGCAGCTACATGTAATACATACCACAGACCATAGGGGGGGGCTACATGTAATACATACCACAGACATAGGGGGGGGGGGCTACATGTAATACATACCCAGACCATAGGGGGGGGGGCTACATGTAATACATACCACAGACCATAGGGGGAGCTACATGTAATACATACCACAGACCATAGGGGAGCAGCTACATGTAATACATACACAGACCATAGGGGGGGGCTACATGTAATACATACCACAGACCATAGGGGGAGCAGCTACATGTAATACATACCACAGACCATAGGGGGAGCAGCTACATGTAATACATACCACAGACCATAGGGGGAGCAGCTACATGTAATACATACCACAGACCATAGGGGGGGCTACATGTAATACATACCACAGACCATAGGGGGGCTACATGTAATACATACCACAGACCATAGGGGGGGGGGGCTACATTTAATACAAACCACAGACCATAGGGGGGGGGCTACATGTAATACATACCACAGACCATAGGGGGGGCTACATGTAATACATACCACAGACCATAGGGGGGGGGGCTACATGTAATACATACCACCGACCCTAGGGGGGGCTACATGTAATACATACCACAGACCATAGGGGGGCTACATGTAATACATACCACAGACCATAGGGGGGGCTACATGAATACATACCACAGACCATAGGGGGGGCTACATGTAATACATACCACAGACCATAGGGGGGGGCTACATGTAATACATACCACAGAC
>NW_027208674.1:0-40000 GCF_027789765.1 Dendropsophus ebraccatus
CACCGGGGCATACCCGCGTTTTGCACAGGTTGCGGGCATGCATTAATGACCTCAAAAGGCAGTCCCCCCTGAATGGCCATCCAAACAATTCCTTGTGCCCGTTTGGTCACTTCGCCTAAGCCACATTTGTCCATACAGTCCTGCGGTGGCCGCAGTGAGCCCTGGAACGAGCTCCATAGAGTCCTGTGCTCTGATGATCTTGTGGAACAGTTTTTTGGCTTCCACAAGTCGGGCTTGAGTCCCTCCAGTTGGTGTTTCCCTCAGCAAACTTGACGACGCCCACCGAGAATCCAGGGAGTGTGCCAGTTGTAAAAGAGGATGGAGCTGTCCCTCTTGTCCCAGCTCAGACCCCGCCAGAGGGGGAGGAGGACCAGTCGAGACATGGACTGCCCCGGCAGAGCCCATTCTTCTGTTGGCAGAGTCCTCCGCACACAGTCACATACGAAGGCTGCCCCGCAGCAAGGTAGGGTGATATCCGGACAGAAAACCTTTTTCCCGCCCTTGCGGGGTTCCTTGTACACACGGAGCGCTTCACTCTGTCCATTTTGGAGCCCCAGATAAACAAAACACGTCCTGGTGATGGCCCTGCAGACGGTGAATGGGGGGGCCAGGCCTGTGCGGTGTATGGAGCACAGGCAGAACTTCGTTCCTCAGGACCAATGCTTTGCCCTCAATGGTGAGGTGTCTGAGGCTCCACAGCCCGATCTTCGTATTGACCTTAGCCAATCGCTCTTCCCAGGACTTGAGGGCCGCGCCTTCCTTCCGAACCAGACTCCAAGGATCTTGATGAAGTCCGGTTTGATGGTAAACGGGAAGGGGGCGGAGGAAGCCAGGTGCCACTCCCCGAAGAGCATAGCCTCCGACTTCCCGCAGTTGACCTTTGCCCCTGAAGCCTTTCCGAACTTCTCGCAGGTCTGGACGAGTGCGGTCACCGAACGCTGGTCAGCGCAGAAGACGGTCACGTCGTCCATGTACAGCGAGCACTTGACCTCGTGTCGATCGTGGTCCGGGTACGGTGATCCCTCTGATCTCTCCGTTCTGCCGTTATAGCCTCCGCGAAGGATTCTATAACACAAACAAAAAGGATAGGTGAGAGAGGGCAGCCTTGTCTGACCCCAGAAAGAACCGGAAAGGGGTCAGTCTTCCAGCCGTTCACCAGTACCCTGCTGAAAATATCAAAATACATCACGTTAACAAAACGACAAAACATATCACCAAGTCCTAACCTACGCAGTGCCCTGCCCATGAACTCGTGAGAGACCCGGTCGAAAGCCTTCTCCTGATCAAGGCTGACCAGGGCCGCGTGTGCACGGCGGCTTTGGATGTAATGGACCGTGTCCCTCACTAGGGCAGAGGCTGTCTGCGATCCTGCGGCCGGGAATGCCACAGGTCTGGTCCAGATGGACGACCTGAACCGATGACCTTCTTCAGCCGGTTGGCCAGCACCTTGGCGAGGATCTTGTAGTCCACGTTCAAGAAGAGAGATGGGACGCCAATTTTTCAAGTCACATCTCTCCCCCTTCCGCTTATACAGGATCGTGATCATACCCTCCCTCAACGACGGAGGCATTCTGCCCTCCACCACCATCTCCTCGTACAGCTCCAACAGGTCCGGGCAAATGAGATCCCCCAGCGCTACCATAGAGCTCCGCTGGGAGACCATCACTGCCCGGGGTCCTGCCAGGCCTAAAGGATTTAGCGGCAGAGAGCAGCTCCCCCACCGTCAAGGGGGCGTCCATGGCCGACGCACCTGCGGGATCAACACGTTAGTGATACCTGACAGGAACTCGTCGGCCACTTCGGAGTCGGTGGTCTTCGGGGCGTAGAGGCTGCGGTAGAAGCTAGTGACAACCCCCATCACGTCCTCTTTGCCCTTCCGCAAACTTCCGGTCTCATCCCGCAGCTCAGTCAGGGGCGTGTGGCCGGCGTGGAGTTTCCTGAAAAAGAAACGAGTTACATTTCTCACCCTTCTCCAGGTTCTCCACCTTGGAACGGAAGACGATTCGCTTGGATTCCTCCTCAAAGTGCCTTTGCAAGCTCTTTTTGGTCTCCTCCAGCTCCTCCTTCACGTCCCAGCCGCACCGGAGAAGGTCTTGCAGTGACCGCAGCTCGCGCTGCAGCCTCCTGAAGTCCCTCTTTCTTCCGCACGCCTGTTGACGACTCTTGGCCTGAAAGAAAACTGCGAAATTGAACCTTAACAAATTCCCACCAATCACTAACACGCTCAAACATACATTTTATCGTTGCGCATACGATGTAGGCCTCTCTAAGCTCCTCCAGAACCTCCTCCTGAGCCAGTAGAGCACAATTCAGCTTCCAAGAGCCTGGGCCAGATGGGAAACCATGGCCCAGAACCCCTTGAAACAGAATGGCCCTGTGGTCAGAGAAGAAGCAGGGAACCATAGAGTGCCTAGTCTGCCTGACTGCTCGAGAGGCAAACACAAAGTCAATCCGAGAACGGAGCGAGCCATCGGGGCGGCTCCATGTATAATTAACAGAGCCGTTCCCGATGGACCCAACAACGTCCTGCAAGGATGCTTCAGTCACCATCTCGATGAGCAGTTTTGGATGTGACATCCAACTTGACAGATGTCCCAGAACTGCGTCCGTCCGCTTCAATGGGGCAGTTGAAGTCCCCACCCAACACTACAGCCCTGGAGGTTGCGAGCTGGGCCCGCAGGGCCTGGAATAGTTCCAGACGCGCACCCTTCTCAGGAGAGGCATACACATTGATGAGCCTTACGGGCTCCCCCGCCCAAGAGCCGTCTGCAATTAGCAATCTGCCACAGACAAGCTCCTGAACAGAATCAAGTGTAAAGTTGCCTCCCCTGATCAGGATGGCGACCCCTGCGGACTTACAGTCGCCCCCGCCGGACCAGTAGGAGGGACCGTGGGACCACTGCCTGGCCAGATGGTTGTAGGACCTAGAAGAGGACAGAGCACATTCCTGCAACATATACACATCGCACAACTGAGCATTTAAAAACGAAAGAACTGTCTGGAATCTAGACCTATCTCTCATACTCCGCACATTTAAGCTAAAGATGGAAAGATTAGCCATGGGGAGAAAAGAAAAGGGTTAGTCACAGACTCATACGATACCACTCCGGTCGGGCGGATCCTCTTCTTCGGGGCCCGCCGGCCCGACCCATTCCCGTATGCACTCCTCCAGCGCCTCTTTCAGGTGTGCATTCTCTGGGACGTCCTCGAAGTCGAAAGCCTCCGGTTCGTCGACCAGATTCTCCACCACCTGATCCATGTCGCTTTCCTCCGGGAGGTCATCTTCGCAGACCTCGATGATCTTTTTCTTGGAGGTCTCAGCCGATGGGCTGTCCCTCACTTTCCTCTTCCTGTCGGGAACCACTGTGGGGACAAGAGGGGGAAAATCCTCCAAGGAGAGAACCACAGCAGCGGGAGGAAAGGTTAGTGCTGCTGGGTTGGGGGAGTGGGGTGGGAGGGTGGGGGTAGGGGCGGGGGACAGGGGACCCACTGAGGCAATGGGATAGGGGAGGGATTCCTCAGTGGGGGTGGGCGGGGAGGGAGAGGGGGGAGGGGGGGAAGGAGGGGGAGGGGGAAGGGGTAGGGAGGGCGGGGGTGGGGGGAGGGTTAGGGGCCGTCGTCCTCTTACCCTCCTTCTTCTTCTTCTCCTTCTCCTTGGGCTTCTGCGCTGCTTGGGCTACGGCCGGCTGCTGGCCGGTCGGAGCTTTGGCAACCACGGATGCCCACGTTCTCTTTTCCCTCTGGGGGCAGGCCCTGTAGCTGTGGTCCGCATGGCCGCAGAGGTTGCAGGTTTTTGCCTTCGGACAGTCCTTGGTCCCATGCCCCGGCACTCGGCAGACTCTACAGGAATCTTCGCTGCAGTCCTTCGCCTGATGACCCTTCTTGCTGCATCTCCTGCAGATCTGCGGCATATCCGGGTAATAGATGAAGCCTGGAGCGTCACCCAAAGAGAAAGCCTGAGGCAGGTGCTGGAAACCGTCGTCCGATGACTCATCCCTGTTGAGCCTCACGACCACCGACCACTTGCCAGTCCAGAATCCAAGGCTGCTCAGGATCTTGGAGGGTTCCTTGACCACTGTGCAGTACCTTGCAAGGAATGTGGCGATGTCCTTGCCTGGGATGTACGGGTTAAGGATTGAAACTGTCACCCGCCTCTCCTCCCTTTGGATTAAGCAGTTGCTTACAAAGCGAGAGAAAGGGGATTCGGGCCTCGCTGCCTTTACCGCCTCCCAGTACCTCCTGCAGGTGTTGAAGGAGGCAAATGTCACATAGAAGATCCCCGTGAAGAAGAAAATGCTGAGGGTTTCAGCCTTGGAGAAACCCTGGTCCAGGACCATCTTCTTAGCGAACACATCCTCAGACATGTCCGGCTCTCTACCATCCACCTTCTTCAGTCGCATGGCCACCGTAGTGCGCATCCAGGGCCGCAGTGTAGGGATGCCTGGATCCGCAGCCTTGCTGGTCGTCGGCTGAGCTGGGGCGGCAGAGGAAGAGGCATCCACGACCCGGGCCTCCTGGCTCTTCCTCGCTTCCTTCTGCTGGGTCTTCTTCATCTCCGGTGCTGGTGCTGAAGAGGCCATCGCTTCTCCCGGTCGAGCTCTTTCCTGGTGGGCGGAGCTATGCAGATCCTCGTCGAAGGGGGCGGAGAGATGCAAATCCTCGTCGCCGGCTTCTTCGGGGTTCAGCGTCGTCCTTCTCGGGGTTCCGGGGCGTCTTCGTCGATCGTTCGTCGGCAGGCGGGATCGAAGTGGTTCTCCGGTCAAACCGTCGGGCACAGGACAATCGAGCAGCAGGCCGAGAGGAAGGTTCACTCTCGTTCCTGGGGAATAGCCCTACACCCAATAGCTGCAGTGAGCTTAAGACGAATTAAATCGCCGATGCCCAAAGGCCGAGTGCAGGGGGTACCCCAGGACCTGAGCCGTCAAGTCAAGGCAGTTCAGTAAGACAAGATACTACACTTGATCTTAGCCAAAAGGCCGAGAAGCGATGGCCACAACGGTTTCCCGAAAACTCCCCTTCTCGGACACCACGTCCTTCTTGTTAAGGCGAAGCCAGACATACATACCCTATTATGCGCTCCACCCTCTCAGATGGCGGACCGGACGTGCTTTCACACTGCATCTCCTATTGCCTAGCACTGCCTCTGTCTTCCTTTCTGCTCTCAAATCTGAATAGCTCCACCCCCCAATCACACTGCGTCTGCTTCCACCTGATGGATGGCAGACATACACGTCTCTGTCTCTGTCTCCGTCTCTGTCTGGCATACATGACATGCAGCTAGCTCTTTGGCTGGCTGTCTCTGTAGCTGGCTGGCTGTCTCTGTGGCTGGCTGCCTAGCTGGCTAGCTTATTATTAGTACCTACCTACCTACCTACCTACCTACCTATCTATCTATCTATCTATCTATCTATCTATCTATCTAATCTATCCTATCTATTCTATCTAATGTATCTAATCTATCTATCAAAGAACATGGAGGGTGAATTCTCCCAGCTGGAGCCGTAGGCAGGCAGCATCAGCAGGATACATCGGCCACCAGGAAATCAAATCCAAAGGAAACGGTTTAATAAACTGCACCTACCTTTCCACCTACCTGCTCGGTCGCTTGACCGGCTGCAACTGAGCTGCTTGTTGTGCTGGCAGCTGTGTATAGCAGCAAAGCCTTGATGACATCACGTCCCGCGATGACATCACCAGCACTGGCCCGGCAGCCAAGTTGTAAACAACTCTGCCAGTTGGTTGCCATGGCAACAGAGGCCAGCAAGTCTTGGACAAACAAACTTTTCGTAGCCACACTCGGGCTAATTTTTCGGGGTCGGTCCACCTGCGCACAACACACTCGAGGGATGTTTCTTGCAACACAGTAGTTTCAGGTGCAGCCGGCTTGTTTCCTTCTTCATTCTTTTGCTCTGTTTTTTGCAAACTCATTAGGGGGTGCACTGAACCTGGAGGCACTGCAATACCAGGTCAATGCCTGGAGAGGACAGAGCAAGCTCTTTTTCCATCTCCCTGTTCTAAAAATCCATTTAATATATGGTCCCCAGATAGGGGACGTATCAGATATTAAACTGATAAGAACAGATTTTTTTTAATTTTTTTTTGATTTTTTACTTTTTTATTAAATGATCATGTCAAACAAAAAACAGTACAATCAATACAAGCAAGAAAAACCAATCACCAAACAAAATACAATATTACACAAGCGAGTTCCACAACTCAAAATTCCACAGTGCTTTTGCTCTCTTGATTCCCAGATTCTTTTTATCAAGTAAATAATATGTGAATAAATCACTCAGTGCAAGCTTAAAACAGTCTTTCTCGGATATAAAGTCTCTTTTGAAGAGTAAGATGTTTCTTGATTTCCACAAGGCTTCTTTTATTGCACACACAAATGTCCATATAACTCTATCAGTATCTCTGTTTTGACTTGTAAAATTCCCATACAACACAGTTTCATGATTAAAAACCTTAAGACCTGTAATAAACATTAAAAGACTAGCAACATTTTTCCAAACAGTCTGAGCGTAAAAACAGTTCCAAAATACATGTAAAACAGTCTCTTCCCCTCCACAGCCCCCCCTTGGACATCTGGAGGTATTGCACAATCCCCGTCTGTGCTGAAAAGCTCTGGTAGGTACACACTCATGCGCCACAGACCACGCCAGATCTTTAAAACTGTTTTGTAAATAAGGTGCATTGGCCATTCTCCAAATCCTGTCACATTTATTTTTTGCAAAGTTCATGATCATTGAGGTCTGTTCAGACCTTGTTAATTCCAAACCCAGCCTCTTTGGATTTTTAAAAATGTCCGAGTCCATGTCCTGTAATTTATATAAACGGATGATCTTCTCTAAAATTACGTATTGTTTTGGAGGCGTGATTAAAACAGGAGATGTTTGAGACAAAGATAGCCACTTTCTTTTCCTAAAAATGTCTCCCGCAGCATATCTTAAATAAAATGACCAATGTTTCCCAGTAAAAATTATTTTAAAACACAGACAGAAAAATTTCAAGTATAAAAACTGCTTAATATTTGGAATATTTTTACCTCCATGTTTGTGCTGTTTGTACATCGTTTCTCTTTTTAATTTCTCCATTTTTGAACTCCAGATAAATTGGAAAATTTGTTTTTGCAGATTTTTTACAGATAAATCAGATGGTGGGAATACCATATTCAAGTACAGCATTATGGGCAGAAGCAATGATCTTATAATCACCAATTTACCTTCTATGGTCAACTTTCTGAGCTTCCAAAAATCAATTTTTTTCTTGATTTTTCCTTTACAATAGTCCAGCTCTCCTCTCCATTATTTTCCTGTGAAAAAATGACTCCAAGTATTTTAATTTTGTCCACATTCATAGTTATGTTTGGATTATCAACATTACTCCATTCTCCAAATCTTAGACACTCACATTTTTGCAGATTTAATGTAAAGGCGGATGCACAACAAAAAAATTCTGTATTTCTCAGTGCCCTCTTAAGAGTAATATCAGAGTCACATAGTATAGTAATATCATCCATGTAGGCCAAGGCTTTAACATGTAGTCCATTCCCTCCTGGCAGCGGCACCCCTCTGACCACTTTATCTTTCCGCAGCATGGCCAGTAGGGGCTCTATTGCACATATAAATAGTAGGGGTGATAGTGGACAGCCTTGTTTCACACCACACTTTAGCTGTACATTTTTAGATAAAAAACCATTCACTAAAACTTTGCTATTACAGTCTTTGTATAAAAGTGCAATGTGCTTGATAAAAATTTCAGGAAAACCCATCTTTTTTAAAACAGTCCACAATACTCATGAGAGACTCTATCATATGCTTTTTGAAAATCAAGTGATAACAGTGCAAGCTTTTGGTTTCGGTCCTGTTGGTACCATATGGCATCTCTGATAACATTGAGATGCTCCCACACCCCACGGCCAGGCACAGCACATACCTGATCTGGATGAATCACCTTTTCAATCACATGCTTGGTACGATTGACTAAAATCTTTGCAAATATTTTGTAGTCCACATTTAACAGTGTGATTGGTCTCCAATTTTCTAATTTTGTTTTGTCACCTTTCTTAAAAATTAAGGACACCACACCACTTCTCCAGGACCCAGGCAATAAATCACACATAAAAGCTTCTTTAAAAACAGCATATAAATCCTCTTTTAAAATCTCCCAAAAGGTTATGTAAAATTCTATTTGTAAACCATCAGAACCAGGTGTTTTTCCTTTAGCAAAGCTTTTTATTGCACATAAAATTTCCTCAAGCTGCAGATTTTTTGTTAGGAAATTCTGATCATGTAAACTGAGACTGGTGTGAACAGAGTCTAAAACATCCGATAAAAAGTCATAATCAATTTGTTTTTCACTAAAGAGTTCTTGGTAAAAATTGTGTGCTTTATTCAAAAGACCTTGTTGTGTTGTTTCCCCATTGAATTCTTTAATTAACTCTTTTTTCTCCATTAATTTTTTAAGAAAAAACCGAGAACATTTTTCATCTTTCTCCATATGCTCCACTTTTGCATTATAAATAATTTCTTTACCTTTTTGTTCCACTGCCTTTTTTATTTCCTCTTTCACTTTTACAATTGCATTGTCCATATCCACACCAATATTTTTTAACAAGTAACAGGTTTGCAGTTTGGTATTCAGAGTCTTAAACCATTTTTGTTTTTCCCTTGCTTTTTTTATTCCTGCAGATATAAAGAAGTCTTTTATTTTTCCTTTAGCATATTCCCACCACTCAAGTATAGAAGTAAAGTGCTGTTGTTTGTTTTTTAAGTTTTTATAGCAGCAAATAAACTCTTGTTTTATTTTTTCCTCCTCCAGCAGCTGTGTGTTTAATTTCCAAACACCTTTCCCTTTAATTAGCTCAGGTAAACACACTGTAACAGAAAGCAGCTTATGGTCAGAGAAAATGTTATCAGTGAGTGATGTATTGCAGGTTGTTACATGTTCAGGCACTAAAATAAAATCAATCCTGGATTTATACACATTACTCTCCCAGGTGTAACCTGGATCAGATGGATTATGATATTTCCAGGTATCTTGCAGTCTATTATCAGTTATTAGGTTTTTTAGCTGCATTTCAGTTTTATCTTTCCTTACAGAACCAGACACTCTTTTTTCCTCTGGCAGCACACAATTAAAGTCCCCTCCCAGTATCACAGGTGAGGGACCAGGTAAGTAGGTCTGAACTGTTTCCAATAAAGTTGACCTCTCCTCCTTCATTGGGGAGGCATAGATGTTACAAATCCTTAATTCCACTCCACAATATTGTACCTTTGCCATCAGAGCCCTCCCAGGCTCAATTTCACTGAAGGATAATATGTTGCAATTTTGGCCTTTAAATAATATCCCAACACCAGAGTTTTTATTATAATTGTCCCCAGACCACAAGGATGGGCCACATCCCCAGTCTGCTTTTAAATCATGATACTCCCAGTCATGTTGTATTGCACATTCCTGAAGTAAAAAAATATCAAAACTTAATTGTGACAAAAAATCAAATAAAGCAGCCCTTCTTGCCGGGCTCTTTAACCCCCTTACATTCAGGGAGGCTACTCTGATGTTGCTCATAATAACATTTTTATTTTATCCTTCCTCTGAAGATGGCGACAACGGTGGAATCACGCCATCTGAATCCTCAGATGTAAACCCCTGTATATTAGCGGGATCAGATGGATGGAGTGAGCAAGATGCCCCTGGTGTGTCACTCTCAGAGGCACTAGATCTTTTCATTGCCCTTTTAACACAAAACTCAGAGTCTTCCTGAGATACAACCAACTCAGGTTTTTTTCTTTTTCTCTGCTCCTCTAGCTCCATTGACTCTTCCCAGCCCTTATCACAGACAATAGGAGCAAGTATTTGTGCTGGACCTGAACCAGTTAAATCCCCAGTCTCCACTACAGAGACTTCAGGACTGGGCTCCACCAGCGCAGGTGAGGTAGCAGTCTTAATTGCAGGCTTACTGGGAGAAACCTCCTTCCCTCTCCCAGTTTTTTTCTCTGCAACAGAGGGTGTTTTAAGAGCAGGTTTTGCAGACTCAACCAGAAGTGCTGTATTGCCAGCTTTAGTCACAGTCACCTGAGGCTTTGAAACCCCTGCAGAGGCCACAGATGGAACTGCCACAGTCACCACTTTTTTGGCTGCAGCCACCACCTCTGCAAAGGATTTTTTCCTTTCTGGACAGTCTCTAAATGTATGACCCTCTTTTGTGCACAGATTACACACCACTGCAGAATTACAGTCCATTGAGCTATGGCCAGACTGTCCACAATTTCTGCAAAACACAGCATCACTTGCACACCTATCTTGAGTGTGGCCAAAGGTTCTGCATTTCCTGCAATACAGTGGCATCCCATTATAAAACAGCCAGCCTCTGTCCCTTCCAATCATGAAGGCTGAAGGTGGGTGGTATTGTCCCTCAATCCCATTTGGGTCAGTTTTGAACTTGACATAGAACTTATGTTTCCCTGTCCAGAGGCCAAAAGTGTTCAGGATTTTGTTTCCATATTTGACCTCTGAACAATATCTCCACAGAAACAGTTCAATATCGTTCTTGTCAACATAGGGATTATACATAAAAACAACCACCGGTACTTCCCCAGATGTATATAGCAAGGTGAAGCACAAACCTTCCAGCTCAGGGGACTCCCAACATTGTTTCAGGGTTTCATAGAAGTTCTGGCAAGCTGCAGCAGATGATAGCACAAGTGTAAAGCGTCCTTTTCCAGGCTCCTGCAAACAGAGAATGTCCTCTTTGTCCACTTTTAGCAGGTCAAACAGTATGTTCTTCACAAAATGCTCCAGCGTAAACTTCTCCAGATAGTCAGCATGTACATCTATACGAATTCCATTCCTGACACGGGTTTCCCCAGGCAGAATGTATTTGATCCTTCTCTCCATCTCTGATCGCCTTCCCAGGTCTCCAGACCCACAGATACTACACTTGATCTTAGCCAAAAGGCCGAGAAGCGATGGCCACAACGGTTTCCCGAAAACTCCCCTTCTCGGACACCACGTCCTTCTTGTTAAGGCGAAGCCAGACATACATACCCTATTATGCGCTCCACCCTCTCAGATGGCGGACCGGACGTGCTTTCACACTGCATCTCCTATTGCCTAGCACTGCCTCTGTCTTCCTTTCTGCTCTCAAATCTGAATAGCTCCACCCCCCAATCACACTGCGTCTGCTTCCACCTGATGGATGGCAGACATACACGTCTCTGTCTCTGTCTCCGTCTCTGTCTGGCATACATGACATGCAGCTAGCTCTTTGGCTGGCTGTCTCTGTAGCTGGCTGGCTGTCTCTGTGGCTGGCTGCCTAGCTGGCTAGCTTATTATTAGTACCTACCTACCTACCTACCTATCTATCTATCTATCTATCTATCTATCTATCTATCTATCTATCTATCTAATCTATCCTATCTATTCTATCTAATGTATCTAATCTATCTATCAAAGAACATGGAGGGTGAATTCTCCCAGCTGGAGCCGTAGGCAGGCAGCATCAGCAGGATACATCGGCCACCAGGAAATCAAATCCAAAGGAAACGGTTTAATAAACTGCACCTACCTTTCCACCTACCTGCTCGGTCGCTTGACCGGCTGCAACTGAGCTGCTTGTTGTGCTGGCAGCTGTGTATAGCAGCAAAGCCTTGATGACATCACGTCCCGCGATGACATCACCAGCACTGGCCCGGCAGCCAAGTTGTAAACAACTCTGCCAGTTGGTTGCCATGGCAACAGAGGCCAGCAAGTCTTGGACAAACAAACTTTTCGTAGCCACACTCGGGCTAATTTTTCGGGGTCGGTCCACCTGCGCACAACACACTCGAGGGATGTTTCTTGCAACACAGTAGTTTCAGGTGCAGCCGGCTTGTTTCCTTCTTCATTCTTTTGCTCTGTTTTTTTGCAAACTCATTAGGGGGTGCACTGAACCTGGAGGCACTGCAATACCAGGTCAATGCCTGGAGAGGACAGAGCAAGCTCTTTTTCCATCTCCCTGTTCTAAAAATCCATTTAATATATGGTCCCCAGATAGGGGACGTATCAGATATTAAACTGATAAGAACAGATACTACACTTGATCTTAGCCAAAAGGCCGAGAAGCGATGGCCACAACGGTTTCCCGAAAACTCCCCTTCTCGGACACCACGTCCTTCTTGTTAAGGCGAAGCCAGACATACATACCCTATTATGCGCTCCACCCTCTCAGATGGCGGACCGGACGTGCTTTCACACTGCATCTCCTATTGCCTAGCACTGCCTCTGTCTTCCTTTCTGCTCTCAAATCTGAATAGCTCCACCCCCCAATCACACTGCGTCTGCTTCCACCTGATGGATGGCAGACATACACGTCTCTGTCTCTGTCTCCGTCTCTGTCTGGCATACATGACATGCAGCTAGCTCTTTGGCTGGCTGTCTCTGTAGCTGGCTGGCTGTCTCTGTGGCTGGCTGCCTAGCTGGCTAGCTTATTATTAGTACCTACCTACCTACCTACCTACCTACCTATCTATCTATCTATCTATCTATCTATCTATCTATCTATCTATCTATCTATCTAATCTATCCTATCTATTCTATCTAATGTATCTAATCTATCTATCAAAGAACATGGAGGGTGAATTCTCCCAGCTGGAGCCGTAGGCAGGCAGCATCAGCAGGATACATCGGCCACCAGGAAATCAAATCCAAAGGAAACGGTTTAATAAACTGCACCTACCTTTCCACCTACCTGCTCGGTCGCTTGACCGGCTGCAACTGAGCTGCTTGTTGTGCTGGCAGCTGTGTATAGCAGCAAAGCCTTGATGACATCACGTCCCGCGATGACATCACCAGCACTGGCCCGGCAGCCAAGTTGTAAACAACTCTGCCAGTTGGTTGCCATGGCAACAGAGGCCAGCAAGTCTTGGACAAACAAACTTTTCGTAGCCACACTCGGGCTAATTTTTCGGGGTCGGTCCACCTGCGCACAACACACTCGAGGGATGTTTCTTGCAACACAGTAGTTTCAGGTGCAGCCGGCTTGTTTCCTTCTTCATTCTTTTGCTCTGTTTTTTGCAAACTCATTAGGGGGTGCACTGAACCTGGAGGCACTGCAATACCAGGTCAATGCCTGGAGAGGACAGAGCAAGCTCTTTTTCCATCTCCCTGTTCTAAAAATCCATTTAATATATGGTCCCCAGATAGGGGACGTATCAGATATTAAACTGATAAGAACAGATACTACACTTGATCTTAGCCAAAAGGCCGAGAAGCGATGGCCACAACGGTTTCCCGAAAACTCCCCTTCTCGGACACCACGTCCTTCTTGTTAAGGCGAAGCCAGACATACATACCCTATTATGCGCTCCACCCTCTCAGATGGCGGACCGGACGTGCTTTCACACTGCATCTCCTATTGCCTAGCACTGCCTCTGTCTTCCTTTCTGCTCTCAAATCTGAATAGCTCCACCCCCCAATCACACTGCGTCTGCTTCCACCTGATGGATGGCAGACATACACGTCTCTGTCTCTGTCTCCGTCTCTGTCTGGCATACATGACATGCAGCTAGCTCTTTGGCTGGCTGTCTCTGTAGCTGGCTGGCTGTCTCTGTGGCTGGCTGCCTAGCTGGCTAGCTTATTATTAGTACCTACCTACCTACCTACCTACCTATCTATCTATCTATCTATCTATCTATCTATCTATCTATCTATCTAATCTATCCTATCTATTCTATCTAATGTATCTAATCTATCTATCAAAGAACATGGAGGGTGAATTCTCCCAGCTGGAGCCGTAGGCAGGCAGCATCAGCAGGATACATCGGCCACCAGGAAATCAAATCCAAAGGAAACGGTTTAATAAACTGCACCTACCTTTCCACCTACCTGCTCGGTCGCTTGACCGGCTGCAACTGAGCTGCTTGTTGTGCTGGCAGCTGTGTATAGCAGCAAAGCCTTGATGACATCACGTCCCGCGATGACATCACCAGCACTGGCCCGGCAGCCAAGTTGTAAACAACTCTGCCAGTTGGTTGCCATGGCAACAGAGGCCAGCAAGTCTTGGACAAACAAACTTTTCGTAGCCACACTCGGGCTAATTTTTCGGGGTCGGTCCACCTGCGCACAACACACTCGAGGGATGTTTCTTGCAACACAGTAGTTTCAGGTGCAGCCGGCTTGTTTCCTTCTTCATTCTTTTGCTCTGTTTTTTGCAAACTCATTAGGGGGTGCACTGAACCTGGAGGCACTGCAATACCAGGTCAATGCCTGGAGAGGACAGAGCAAGCTCTTTTTCCATCTCCCTGTTCTAAAAATCCATTTAATATATGGTCCCCAGATAGGGGACGTATCAGATATTAAACTGATAAGAACAGATTTTTTTGATTGAAAAAATCTTTATTACAATCAGTCGTCGTCAGGCATACATAAACTGTGACGCAGCACAGTTCAATAAATAAGACACTACATACTCAGCACCATGGTACAACATACAGCACAGGCTCCCTACGCTATACATCATACCACCCGCTACACTAACATTCCAGCATACCTTAACAATCCTAAAACAACAAACAATAAAGCAATACAGACAAGTGATGGGGTAAGGGGGGTGGGAAAGAGGGGGGTAGGGAGGGGAAATCACAGGCCCGAAGCTTTATTGAAAGACAACACAACACAAGGGGAGAGGGGGAAGGAGAGGGGTATCAATCCTCTTCTTCCTGGTCCGATCTGTCCATGATGGAATAGTCTCTGAGCAGGCTGTGGACCAGCCTGCGGCAGTCCAGAAAGGACATCCTCTCCTTCTTCAGAATGAGGCGGTTCCTGGCAAGCCATATAGCGTCCTTAAAACAGTTCATAAGGCGCCAGGCCTCCCGGGTTGCCTCATCGCCGAAATTCCCAGGGAACAGGCCGTACAGCACCGCGCAGTGCGTTAGCCTGTTCCTGGGCACACAGTCACTGAGTTCAAGTTCCAGGGCGTCCAACAGGCCCTGAGCAAACGGACACTGCCAAAAGAGGTGCGAAGATGTTTCCTCCACGAAGGGGCACCGGGGGCAGTACCGCGTTTTGCACAGGTTGCGGGCATGCATGAATGACCTCAAAGGCAGTCCCCCCTGAATGGCCATCCAAGACAAGTCCTTGTGCCCGTTGGTCAGCTTTGCCGAAGCCACATTTGTCCATACAGTCTCTGCGGTGGCCGCAGCGAGCCCTGGAACGAGCTCCATAGAGTCCTGTGCTCTGATGAGCTTGTGGACAGTTTTTGGCTTCCACAAGTCGGGCTTGAGTCCCTCCAGTTGGTGTTCCCTCACAAACTTGACGACGCCCCCGTAGAACCAGGGAGTGTGCCAGTTGTAAGGGATGGAGCTGTCCCACTTGTCCCAGCTCAGACCCCTCCAGAGGGGGAGGAGGAACAGGCGAGACATGGACCTGCCCGCAGAGCCATTTTTCTGTTGCAGAGTCCTCCGCACACAGTCACATACGAAGGCTGCCCGCAGCAAGGTAGGGATATCCGGAACACCTTTTCCGCCCTTGCGGGGTTCCTTGTACATCACGGAGCGCTTCACTCTGTCCATTTTGGAGCCCCAGATGAAACTAAACACGGTCCTGGTGATGGCCCTGCAGACGGTGACATGGGGGGGCCAGGCCTGTGCGGTGTACTGGAGCACAGGCAGAACTTCGTTCCTCAGGACCAATGCTTTGCCCTCAATGGTGAGGTGTCTGAGGCTCCACAGCCCGATCTTCGTATTGACCTTAGCCAATCGCTCTTCCCAGGACTTGAGGGCCGCGCCTTCCTTTCCGAACCAGACTCCAAGGATCTTGATGAAGTCCGGTTTGATGGTAAACGGGAAGGGGGCGGAGGAAGCCAGGTGCCACTCCCCGAAGAGCATAGCCTCCGACTTCCCGCAGTTGACCTTTGCCCCTGAAGCCTTTCCGAACTTCTCGCAGGTCTGGACGAGTGCGGTCACCGAACGCTGGTCAGCGCAGAAGACGGTCACGTCGTCCATGTACAGCGAGCACTTGACCTCGTGTCGATCGGGTCCGGGTACGGTGATCCCTCTGATCTCTCCGTTCTGCCGTATAGCCTCCGCGAAGGATTCTATAACACAAACAAAAAGGAGAGGTGAGAGAGGGCAGCCTTGTCTGACCCCAGAAAGAACCGGAAAGGGGTCAGTCTTCCAGCCGTTCACCAGTACCCTGCTGAAAATATCAAAATACATCACGTTAACAAAACGACAAAACATATCACCAAGTCCTAACCTACGCAGTGCCCTGCCCATGAACTCGTGAGAGACCCGGTCGAAAGCCTTCTCCTGATCAAGGCTGACCAGGGCCGCGTGTGCACGGCGGCTTTGGATGTAATGGACCGTGTCCCTCACTAGGGCGAGGCTGTCTGCGATCCTGCGGCCGGGAATGCCACAGGTCTGGTCCAGATGGACGACCTGACCGATGACCTTCTTCAGCCGGTTGGCCAGCACCTTGGCGAGGATCTTGTAGTCCACGTTCAAGAGAGAGATGGGACGCCAATTTTTCAAGTCACATCTCTCCCCCTTCCGCTTATACAGGATCGTGATCGTACCCTCCCTCAACGACGGAGGCATTCTGCCCTCCACCACCATCTCCTCGTACAGCTCCAACAGGTCCGGGCAAATGAGATCCCCCAGCGCTACATAGAGCTCCGCTGGGAGACCATCACTGCCCGGGGTCCTGCCAGGCCTAAAGGATTTAGCGGCAGAGAGCAGCTCCCCCACCGTCAAGGGGGCGTCCATGGCCGACGCACCTGCGGGATCAACAACGTTAGTGATACCTGACAGGAACTCGTCGGCCACTTCGGAGTCGGTGGTCTTCGGGGCGTAGAGGCTGCGGTAGAAGCTGGTGACAACCCCCATCACGTCCTCTTTGCCCTTCCGCAAGCTTCCGGTCTCATCCCGCAGCTCAGTCAGGGGCGTGTGGCCGGCGTGGAGTTTCCTGAAAAAGAACGAGTTACATTTCTCACCCTTCTCCAGGTTCTCCACCTTGGAACGGAAGACGATTCGCTTGGATTCCTCCTCAAAGTGCCTTTGCAAGCTCTTTTTGGTCTCCTCCAGCTCCTCCTTCACGTCCCAGCCGCACCGGAGAAGGTCTTGCAGTGACCGCAGCTCGCGCTGCAGCCTCCTGAAGTCCCTCTTTCTTCCGCACGCCTGTTGACGACTCTTGGCCTGAAAGAAACTGCGAAATTGAACCTTAACAAATTCCCACCAATCACTAACACGCTCAAACATACATTTATCGTTGCGCCATACGATGTAGGCCTCTCTAAGCTCCTCCAGAACCTCCTCCTGAGCCAGTAGAGCACAATTCAGCTTCCAAGTGCCTGGGCCAGATGGGAAACCATGGCCCAGAACCCCTTGAAACAGAATGGCCCTGTGGTCAGAGAAGAAGCAGGGAACCATAGAGTGCCTAGTCTGCCTGACTGCTCGAGAGGCAAACACAAAGTCAATCCGAGAACGGAGCGAGCCATCGGGGCGGCTCCATGTATAATTAACAGAGCCGTTCCCGATGGACCCAACAACGTCCTGCAAGGATGCTTCAGTCACCATCTCGATGAGCAGTTTGGATGTGACATCCAACTTGACAGATGTCCCAGAACTGCGTCCGTCCGCTTCAATGGGGCAGTTGAAGTCCCCACCCAACACTACAGCCCTGGAGGTTGCGAGCTGGGCCCGCAGGGCCTGGAATAGTTCCAGACGCGCACCCTTCTCAGGAGAGGCATACACATTGATGAGCCTTACGGGCTCCCCCGCCCAAGAGCCGTCTGCAATTAGCAATCTGCCACAGACAAGCTCCTGAACAGAATCAAGTGTAAAGTTGCCTCCCCTGATCAGGATGGCGACCCCTGCGGACTTACAGTCGCCCCCGCCGGACCAGTAGGAGGGACCGTGGGACCACTGCCTGGCCAGATGGTTGTAGGACCTAGAAGAGGACAGAGCACATTCCTGCAACATATACACATCGCACAACTGAGCATTTAAAAACGAAAGAACTGTCTGGAATCTAGACCTATCTCTCATACTCCGCACATTTAAGCTAAAGATGGAAAGATTAGCCATGGGGAGAAAAGAAAAGGGTTAGTCACAGACTCATACGATACCACTCCGGTCGGGCGGATCCTCTTCTTCGGGGCCCGCCGGCCCGACCCATTCCCGTATGCACTCCTCCAGCGCCTCTTTCAGGTGTGCATTCTCTGGGACGTCCTCGAAGTCGAAAGCCTCCGGTTCGTCGACCAGATTCTCCACCACCTGATCCATGTCGCTTTCCTCCGGGAGGTCATCTTCGCAGACCTCGATGATCTTTTTCTTGGAGGTCTCAGCCGACGGGCTGTCCCTCACTTTCCTCTTCCTGTCGGGAACCACTGTGGGGACAAGAGGGGGAAAATCCTCCAAAGAGAGAACCACAGCAGCGGGAGGAAAGGTTAGTGCTGCTGGGTTGGGGGAGTGGGGTGGGAGGGTGGGGGTAGGGGCGGGGGACAGGGGACCCACTGAGGCAATGGGATAGGGGAGGGATTCCTCAGTGGGGGTGGGCGGGGAGGGAGAGGGGGGAGGGGGGGAAGGAGGGGAGGGGGAAGGTGTAGGGAGGGCGGGGGTGGGGGGAGGGTTAGGGGCCGTCGTCCTCTTACCCTCCTTCTTCTTCTTCTCCTTCTCCTTGGGCTTCTGCGCTGCTTGGGCTACGGCCGGCTGCTGGCCGGTCGGAGCTTTGGCAACCACGGATGCCCACGTTCTCTTTTCCCTCTGGGGGCAGGCCCTGTAGCTGTGGTCCGCATGGCCGCAGAGGTTGCAGGTTTTTGCCTTCGGACAGTCCTTGGTCCCGTGCCCCGGCACTCGGCAGACTCTACAGGAATCTTCGCTGCAGTCCTTCGCCTGATGACCCTTCTTGCTGCATCTCCTGCAGATCTGCGGCATATCCGGGTAATAGATGAAGCCTGGAGCGTCACCCAAAGAGAAAGCCTGAGGCAGGTGCTGGAAACCGTCGTCCGATGACTCATCCCTGTTGAGCCTCACGACCACCGACCACTTGCCAGTCCAGAATCCAAGGCTGCTCAGGATCTTGGAGGGTTCCTTGACCACTGTGCAGTACCTTGCAAGGAATGTGGCGATGTCCTTGCCTGGGATGTACGGGTTAAGGATTGAAACCGTCACCCGCCTCTCCTCCCTTTGGATTAAGCAGTTGCTTACAAAGCGAGAGAAAGGGGATTCGGGCCTCGCTGCCTTTACCGCCTCCCAGTACCTCCTGCAGGTGTTGAAGGAGGCAAATGTCACATAGAAGATCCCCGTGAAGAAGAAAATGCTGAGGGTTTCAGCCTTGGAGAAACCCTGGTCCAGGACCATCTTCTTAGCGAACACGTCCTCAGACATGTCCGGCTCTCTACCATCCACCTTCTTCAGTCGCATGGCCACCGTAGTGCGCATCCAGGGCCGCAGTGTAGGGACGCCTGGATCCGCAGCCTTGCTGGTCGTCGGCTGAGCTGGGGCGGCAGAGGAAGAGGCATCCACGACCCGGGCCTCCTGGCTCTTCCTCGCTTCCTTCTGCTGGGTCTTCTTCATCTCCGCTGCTGAAGAGGCCATCGCTTCTCCTGGTCGAGCTCTTTCCTGGTGGGCGGAGCTATGCAGATCCTCGTCGAAGGGGGCGGAGAGATGCAAATCCTCGTCGCCGGCTTCTTCGGGGTTCAGCGTCGTCCTTCTCGGGGTTCCGGGGCGTCTTCGTCGATCGTTCGTCGGCAGGCGGGATCGAAGTGGTTCTCCGGTCAAACCGTCGGGCACAGGACAATCGAGCAGCAGGCCGAGAGGAAGGTTCACTCTCGTTCCTGGGGAATAGCCCTACACCCAATAGCTGCAGTGAGCTTAAGACGAATTAAATCGCCGATGCCCAAAGGCCGAGTGCAGGGGGTACCCCAGGACCTGAGCCGTCAAGTCAAGGCAGTTCAGTAAGACAAGATTTTTTTTTTTTTTTTTTTTTTTACCATTCAGAATGGTTTAAAATCGATATAAACAGGAAAACCTGCTCACATCCCTTTTAATACTCCAACCATCTCATCATCATGGTCATTTCACTCAAAAAATCAACCAACATATAAAGCTATTTGACAATATTAAATAAAACTTACCCATATCTATAATAAGTAAAAGAAACCCTAAACTTACTTCAAACGCCTCAAAGTCTCATGCCTCCCTTGAAAGCAAAAAAGGATAATAAATGTAACAAAATACCTGTTTTTGACTCAGACTCCGTTATTCTTTCCACAATATCCGGGGGGACTTTATAGGTCTCGAGAAACCTACTCCCCTGCTTATCCCAATGCGTAGCCACTTTATTATATAACTGGTTTAAAGGAAATTTACTATCTACAGAGTCTATATGATCCCACAATTCCGGTGAAATTAACATGTAGTCCCTCCGTTCCTCTTCTGTAAGACACCTTCCCATCCTCCTCCTTAACTCTGCCTCTCTAGACATTACTTTGGGTGCTCTTTGAATGGCAATATCTTCTTCTTCCTCCTGTTGGGGGGACTTGCCTCCACTTGCACCCTCTGTCTCTCTCTTACTTTTCTTCCCTTGCGGGGAATCACCAGTGCTTCCAGTGGCTTCCTGCTTATCTTCTTGCTCCCTTACTACTTTCTTTTTAACCGGGCAGGACGCGTATAGATGTTCCATGCTCCCACACAGGTGACAAGCCTTTTTCTGATCACACGATTCTACTAAGTGACCTTCTTTTTGACACCTTGAGCAAAAGGAAACTGTACAATTTTCCTTAGTATGTCCGTACTGTCTGCATTTCCTGCAAAAAGACTCCATCCCAGAAAAAAACAGATCACCATTGACAGATCCAATCCTAAAACGTCCTGGGGGGACACATAACTTCCCATCTTCCAACATCTTGAATCTTACCAAAAATTTCCATTTCATGGTCCATAATCCAAACTGATTCAAGACTTTTCCTTTCGCCCCGACATCCTCGCAATATCTTCTCAAGAACACGGATATCTCCTCTTCTGATACGTATGGACTATACATCCTGATAGTGACCAGTCTTTCCCTCCTCGGAAAATGAGAAGCAATATCAATGCCATGCAGAATATCATTATTCCTAACACATTCCAGCTTACCCAGGAGATTATTGTGATCCTCTTCAGAACTTAGCACCAAATCATAGATCCCTCGCTTCGGGAACTCCAGCAAGGCCAAGATTTGGCTCCGCTGCAGGCCCAAGAGTTTAAAGAGAACTTCCTCCACCAAAAACGCACGGCCCAATTCTTTCTTTCTGGCATCCTTCAGCGTAAAACGAACTCCGTTTCTTATCCTGGCATAGGCTGGGACTTCATCCGGCATCGTTCCATCTTCATTAGTCACGTCCATTTTTGAATCACTCCAACGATAAACCCACGGTGCACCTCCCCTGCAGATGCAGGTAGGTGGGATCGCTTCCCGTTGCCTGGGGACTAAGCCGCCTGCCTATAGCAGCAAGGAGGTAATCCTCCAAGGCCGACAGGTCGGGTACCCCAGGCACCTTCTGACCAGATCTCCTGTAGATACTACACTTGATCTTAGCCAAAAGGCCGAGAAGCGATGGCCACAACGGTTTCCCGAAAACTCCCCTTCTCGGACACCACGTCCTTCTTGTTAAGGCGAAGCCAGACATACATACCCTATTATGCGCTCCACCCTCTCAGATGGCGGACCGGACGTGCTTTCACACTGCATCTCCTATTGCCTAGCACTGCCTCTGTCTTCCTTTCTGCTCTCAAATCTGAATAGCTCCACCCCCCAATCACACTGCGTCTGCTTCCACCTGATGGATGGCAGACATACACGTCTCTGTCTCTGTCTCCGTCTCTGTCTGGCATACATGACATGCAGCTAGCTCTTTGGCTGGCTGTCTCTGTAGCTGGCTGGCTGTCTCTGTGGCTGGCTGCCTAGCTGGCTAGCTTATTATTAGTACCTACCTACCTACCTACCTACCTATCTATCTATCTATCTATCTATCTATCTATCTATCTATCTAATCTATCCTATCTATTCTATCTAATGTATCTAATCTATCTATCAAAGAACATGGAGGGTGAATTCTCCCAGCTGGAGCCGTAGGCAGGCAGCATCAGCAGGATACATCGGCCACCAGGAAATCAAATCCAAAGGAAACGGTTTAATAAACTGCACCTACCTTTCCACCTACCTGCTCGGTCGCTTGACCGGCTGCAACTGAGCTGCTTGTTGTGCTGGCAGCTGTGTATAGCAGCAAAGCCTTGATGACATCACGTCCCGCGATGACATCACCAGCACTGGCCCGGCAGCCAAGTTGTAAACAACTCTGCCAGTTGGTTGCCATGGCAACAGAGGCCAGCAAGTCTTGGACAAACAAACTTTTCGTAGCCACACTCGGGCTAATTTTTCGGGGTCGGTCCACCTGCGCACAACACACTCGAGGGATGTTTCTTGCAACACAGTAGTTTCAGGTGCAGCCGGCTTGTTTCCTTCTTCATTCTTTTGCTCTGTTTTTTGCAAACTCATTAGGGGGTGCACTGAACCTGGAGGCACTGCAATACCAGGTCAATGCCTGGAGAGGACAGAGCAAGCTCTTTTTCCATCTCCCTGTTCTAAAAATCCATTTAATATATGGTCCCCAGATAGGGGACGTATCAGATATTAAACTGATAAGAACAGATACTACACTTGATCTTAGCCAAAAGGCCGAGAAGCGATGGCCACAACGGTTTCCCGAAAACTCCCCTTCTCGGACACCACGTCCTTCTTGTTAAGGCGAAGCCAGACATACATACCCTATTATGCGCTCCACCCTCTCAGATGGCGGACCGGACGTGCTTTCACACTGCATCTCCTATTGCCTAGCACTGCCTCTGTCTTCCTTTCTGCTCTCAAATCTGAATAGCTCCACCCCCCAATCACACTGCGTCTGCTTCCACCTGATGGATGGCAGACATACACGTCTCTGTCTCTGTCTCCGTCTCTGTCTGGCATACATGACATGCAGCTAGCTCTTTGGCTGGCTGTCTCTGTAGCTGGCTGGCTGTCTCTGTGGCTGGCTGCCTAGCTGGCTAGCTTATTATTAGTACCTACCTACCTACCTACCTACCTACCTATCTATCTATCTATCTATCTATCTATCTATCTATCTATCTATCTAATCTATCCTATCTATTCTATCTAATGTATCTAATCTATCTATCAAAGAACATGGAGGGTGAATTCTCCCAGCTGGAGCCGTAGGCAGGCAGCATCAGCAGGATACATCGGCCACCAGGAAATCAAATCCAAAGGAAACGGTTTAATAAACTGCACCTACCTTTCCACCTACCTGCTCGGTCGCTTGACCGGCTGCAACTGAGCTGCTTGTTGTGCTGGCAGCTGTGTATAGCAGCAAAGCCTTGATGACATCACGTCCCGCGATGACATCACCAGCACTGGCCCGGCAGCCAAGTTGTAAACAACTCTGCCAGTTGGTTGCCATGGCAACAGAGGCCAGCAAGTCTTGGACAAACAAACTTTTCGTAGCCACACTCGGGCTAATTTTTCGGGGTCGGTCCACCTGCGCACAACACACTCGAGGGATGTTTCTTGCAACACAGTAGTTTCAGGTGCAGCCGGCTTGTTTCCTTCTTCATTCTTTTGCTCTGTTTTTTGCAAACTCATTAGGGGGTGCACTGAACCTGGAGGCACTGCAATACCAGGTCAATGCCTGGAGAGGACAGAGCAAGCTCTTTTTCCATCTCCCTGTTCTAAAAATCCATTTAATATATGGTCCCCAGATAGGGGACGTATCAGATATTAAACTGATAAGAACAGATACTACACTTGATCTTAGCCAAAAGGCCGAGAAGCGATGGCCACAACGGTTTCCCGAAAACTCCCCTTCTCGGACACCACGTCCTTCTTGTTAAGGCGAAGCCAGACATACATACCCTATTATGCGCTCCACCCTCTCAGATGGCGGACCGGACGTGCTTTCACACTGCATCTCCTATTGCCTAGCACTGCCTCTGTCTTCCTTTCTGCTCTCAAATCTGAATAGCTCCACCCCCAATCACACTGCGTCTGCTTCCACCTGATGGATGGCAGACATACACGTCTCTGTCTCTGTCTCCGTCTCTGTCTGGCATACATGACATGCAGCTAGCTCTTTGGCTGGCTGTCTCTGTAGCTGGCTGGCTGTCTCTGTGGCTGGCTGCCTAGCTGGCTAGCTTATTATTAGTACCTACCTACCTACCTACCTACCTACCTATCTATCTATCTATCTATCTATCTATCTATCTATCTAATCTATCCTATCTATTCTATCTAATGTATCTAATCTATCTATCAAAGAACATGGAGGGTGAATTCTCCCAGCTGGAGCCGTAGGCAGGCAGCATCAGCAGGATACATCGGCCACCAGGAAATCAAATCCAAAGGAAACGGTTTAATAAACTGCACCTACCTTTCCACCTACCTGCTCGGTCGCTTGACCGGCTGCAACTGAGCTGCTTGTTGTGCTGGCAGCTGTGTATAGCAGCAAAGCCTTGATGACATCACGTCCCGCGATGACATCACCAGCACTGGCCCGGCAGCCAAGTTGTAAACAACTCTGCCAGTTGGTTGCCATGGCAACAGAGGCCAGCAAGTCTTGGACAAACAAACTTTTCGTAGCCACACTCGGGCTAATTTTTCGGGGTCGGTCCACCTGCGCACAACACACTCGAGGGATGTTTCTTGCAACACAGTAGTTTCAGGTGCAGCCGGCTTGTTTCCTTCTTCATTCTTTTGCTCTGTTTTTTGCAAACTCATTAGGGGGTGCACTGAACCTGGAGGCACTGCAATACCAGGTCAATGCCTGGAGAGGACAGAGCAAGCTCTTTTTCCATCTCCCTGTTCTAAAAATCCATTTAATATATGGTCCCCAGATAGGGGACGTATCAGATATTAAACTGATAAGAACAGATACTACACTTGATCTTAGCCAAAAGGCCGAGAAGCGATGGCCACAACGGTTTCCCGAAAACTCCCCTTCTCGGACACCACGTCCTTCTTGTTAAGGCGAAGCCAGACATACATACCCTATTATGCGCTCCACCCTCTCAGATGGCGGACCGGACGTGCTTTCACACTGCATCTCCTATTGCCTAGCACTGCCTCTGTCTTCCTTTCTGCTCTCAAATCTGAATAGCTCCACCCCCCAATCACACTGCGTCTGCTTCCACCTGATGGATGGCAGACATACACGTCTCTGTCTCTGTCTCCGTCTCTGTCTGGCATACATGACATGCAGCTAGCTCTTTGGCTGGCTGTCTCTGTAGCTGGCTGGCTGTCTCTGTGGCTGGCTGCCTAGCTGGCTAGCTTATTATTAGTACCTACCTACCTACCTACCTACCTACCTATCTATCTATCTATCTATCTATCTATCTATCTATCTATCTATCTATCTAATCTATCCTATCTATTCTATCTAATGTATCTAATCTATCTATCAAAGAACATGGAGGGTGAATTCTCCCAGCTGGAGCCGTAGGCAGGCAGCATCAGCAGGATACATCGGCCACCAGGAAATCAAATCCAAAGGAAACGGTTTAATAAACTGCACCTACCTTTCCACCTACCTGCTCGGTCGCTTGACCGGCTGCAACTGAGCTGCTTGTTGTGCTGGCAGCTGTGTATAGCAGCAAAGCCTTGATGACATCACGTCCCGCGATGACATCACCAGCACTGGCCCGGCAGCCAAGTTGTAAACAACTCTGCCAGTTGGTTGCCATGGCAACAGAGGCCAGCAAGTCTTGGACAAACAAACTTTTCGTAGCCACACTCGGGCTAATTTTTCGGGGTCGGTCCACCTGCGCACAACACACTCGAGGGATGTTTCTTGCAACACAGTAGTTTCAGGTGCAGCCGGCTTGTTTCCTTCTTCATTCTTTTGCTCTGTTTTTTGCAAACTCATTAGGGGGTGCACTGAACCTGGAGGCACTGCAATACCAGGTCAATGCCTGGAGAGGACAGAGCAAGCTCTTTTTCCATCTCCCTGTTCTAAAAATCCATTTAATATATGGTCCCCAGATAGGGGACGTATCAGATATTAAACTGATAAGAACAGATACTACACTTGATCTTAGCCAAAAGGCCGAGAAGCGATGGCCACAACGGTTTCCCGAAAACTCCCCTTCTCGGACACCACGTCCTTCTTGTTAAGGCGAAGCCAGACATACATACCCTATTATGCGCTCCACCCTCTCAGATGGCGGACCGGACGTGCTTTCACACTGCATCTCCTATTGCCTAGCACTGCCTCTGTCTTCCTTTCTGCTCTCAAATCTGAATAGCTCCACCCCCCAATCACACTGCGTCTGCTTCCACCTGATGGATGGCAGACATACACGTCTCTGTCTCTGTCTCCGTCTCTGTCTGGCATACATGACATGCAGCTAGCTCTTTGGCTGGCTGTCTCTGTAGCTGGCTGGCTGTCTCTGTGGCTGGCTGCCTAGCTGGCTAGCTTATTATTAGTACCTACCTACCTACCTACCTACCTACCTATCTATCTATCTATCTATCTATCTATCTATCTATCTATCTAATCTATCCTATCTATTCTATCTAATGTATCTAATCTATCTATCAAAGAACATGGAGGGTGAATTCTCCCAGCTGGAGCCGTAGGCAGGCAGCATCAGCAGGATACATCGGCCACCAGGAAATCAAATCCAAAGGAAACGGTTTAATAAACTGCACCTACCTTTCCACCTACCTGCTCGGTCGCTTGACCGGCTGCAACTGAGCTGCTTGTTGTGCTGGCAGCTGTGTATAGCAGCAAAGCCTTGATGACATCACGTCCCGCGATGACATCACCAGCACTGGCCCGGCAGCCAAGTTGTAAACAACTCTGCCAGTTGGTTGCCATGGCAACAGAGGCCAGCAAGTCTTGGACAAACAAACTTTTCGTAGCCACACTCGGGCTAATTTTTCGGGGTCGGTCCACCTGCGCACAACACACTCGAGGGATGTTTCTTGCAACACAGTAGTTTCAGGTGCAGCCGGCTTGTTTCCTTCTTCATTCTTTTGCTCTGTTTTTTGCAAACTCATTAGGGGGTGCACTGAACCTGGAGGCACTGCAATACCAGGTCAATGCCTGGAGAGGACAGAGCAAGCTCTTTTTCCATCTCCCTGTTCTAAAAATCCATTTAATATATGGTCCCCAGATAGGGGACGTATCAGATATTAAACTGATAAGAACAGATACTACACTTGATCTTAGCCAAAAGGCCGAGAAGCGATGGCCACAACGGTTTCCCGAAAACTCCCCTTCTCGGACACCACGTCCTTCTTGTTAAGGCGAAGCCAGACATACATACCCTATTATGCGCTCCACCCTCTCAGATGGCGGACCGGACGTGCTTTCACACTGCATCTCCTATTGCCTAGCACTGCCTCTGTCTTCCTTTCTGCTCTCAAATCTGAATAGCTCCACCCCCCAATCACACTGCGTCTGCTTCCACCTGATGGATGGCAGACATACACGTCTCTGTCTCTGTCTCCGTCTCTGTCTGGCATACATGACATGCAGCTAGCTCTTTGGCTGGCTGTCTCTGTAGCTGGCTGGCTGTCTCTGTGGCTGGCTGCCTAGCTGGCTAGCTTATTATTAGTACCTACCTACCTACCTACCTATCTATCTATCTATCTATCTATCTATCTATCTATCTATCTATCTATCTAATCTATCCTATCTATTCTATCTAATGTATCTAATCTATCTATCAAAGAACATGGAGGGTGAATTCTCCCAGCTGGAGCCGTAGGCAGGCAGCATCAGCAGGATACATCGGCCACCAGGAAATCAAATCCAAAGGAAACGGTTTAATAAACTGCACCTACCTTTCCACCTACCTGCTCGGTCGCTTGACCGGCTGCAACTGAGCTGCTTGTTGTGCTGGCAGCTGTGTATAGCAGCAAAGCCTTGATGACATCACGTCCCGCGATGACATCACCAGCACTGGCCCGGCAGCCAAGTTGTAAACAACTCTGCCAGTTGGTTGCCATGGCAACAGAGGCCAGCAAGTCTTGGACAAACAAACTTTTCGTAGCCACACTCGGGCTAATTTTTCGGGGTCGGTCCACCTGCGCACAACACACTCGAGGGATGTTTCTTGCAACACAGTAGTTTCAGGTGCAGCCGGCTTGTTTCCTTCTTCATTCTTTTGCTCTGTTTTTTGCAAACTCATTAGGGGGTGCACTGAACCTGGAGGCACTGCAATACCAGGTCAATGCCTGGAGAGGACAGAGCAAGCTCTTTTTCCATCTCCCTGTTCTAAAAATCCATTTAATATATGGTCCCCAGATAGGGGACGTATCAGATATTAAACTGATAAGAACAGATACTACACTTGATCTTAGCCAAAAGGCCGAGAAGCGATGGCCACAACGGTTTCCCGAAAACTCCCCTTCTCGGACACCACGTCCTTCTTGTTAAGGCGAAGCCAGACATACATACCCTATTATGCGCTCCACCCTCTCAGATGGCGGACCGGACGTGCTTTCACACTGCATCTCCTATTGCCTAGCACTGCCTCTGTCTTCCTTTCTGCTCTCAAATCTGAATAGCTCCACCCCCCAATCACACTGCGTCTGCTTCCACCTGATGGATGGCAGACATACACGTCTCTGTCTCTGTCTCCGTCTCTGTCTGGCATACATGACATGCAGCTAGCTCTTTGGCTGGCTGTCTCTGTAGCTGGCTGGCTGTCTCTGTGGCTGGCTGCCTAGCTGGCTAGCTTATTATTAGTACCTACCTACCTACCTACCTACCTATCTATCTATCTATCTATCTATCTATCTATCTATCTATCTATCTATCTATCTATCTATCTATCTATCTATCTAATCTATCCTATCTATTCTATCTAATGTATCTAATCTATCTATCAAAGAACATGGAGGGTGAATTCTCCCAGCTGGAGCCGTAGGCAGGCAGCATCAGCAGGATACATCGGCCACCAGGAAATCAAATCCAAAGGAAACGGTTTAATAAACTGCACCTACCTTTCCACCTACCTGCTCGGTCGCTTGACCGGCTGCAACTGAGCTGCTTGTTGTGCTGGCAGCTGTGTATAGCAGCAAAGCCTTGATGACATCACGTCCCGCGATGACATCACCAGCACTGGCCCGGCAGCCAAGTTGTAAACAACTCTGCCAGTTGGTTGCCATGGCAACAGAGGCCAGCAAGTCTTGGACAAACAAACTTTTCGTAGCCACACTCGGGCTAATTTTTCGGGGTCGGTCCACCTGCGCACAACACACTCGAGGGATGTTTCTTGCAACACAGTAGTTTCAGGTGCAGCCGGCTTGTTTCCTTCTTCATTCTTTTGCTCTGTTTTTTGCAAACTCATTAGGGGGTGCACTGAACCTGGAGGCACTGCAATACCAGGTCAATGCCTGGAGAGGACAGAGCAAGCTCTTTTTCCATCTCCCTGTTCTAAAAATCCATTTAATATATGGTCCCCAGATAGGGGACGTATCAGATATTAAACTGATAAGAACAGATTTTTTTTTTTTTTTTTTTTTTTTTCTTCCTCAGTTTCTGGACTACAGTCAAACGGCCATCAGGTCACCTACCATGACTCATCACAGCAACCAAGTCCATAAAAAACATCATAGGAATACTAAACAAAAAAAAAAAAAAAAAACTAAAAACATTCAAAAAAAAACAAAAACACAAAAAACAAAATTGGTCAAGATTACTCACATGTTACCCCATCGCGAAAATTTCCAAATGTCCTCTGCTTTGTCTTCTCCATTCCTTTTCTTTTCCACCAGATAGACGACAAAGACTCTCGCTAAAAACAGTTTTTTGCATTCAATAGGAGAAATAAAAAACATGTTTAAAAACCAGCAAATTACGACAATCCCATAAAACTTCTTTAAAAATTGAAAAAACAATCCAACACACTCGGGCACTTGTCTCTTTGCTAAAATCTTGACCAATTAAAATCCTTTGAAAATTAAAATGACTAAGACCAGTAACAGCACTAAAAAAACTCTCTAAAAGGGATAAAAGCGTTTAGCATAAAAACAGTCCCAAAAAATATGAAAAATGTCCTCCCTCCCAACACAACCTTCTCTAGGGCACTTATCGTTCACACGTATTCCTCGTCCATTCAAAAATGCCCGTGTTGGGAGACATCCATGCAAGGACAGCCACGCCACATCCCTCTGTCTATTAGAGAGACCAAAAACATTAAAAAGGTTCCAGACCTTTGCTGACTGTACAGGATTGCAGAATGGTACTTCATATAACCTCTCGTCTTTTCTCAAGGCTCGCTGTATTTTCTCTTTTTCAGGCTTACCTAAAGAGCTCAGGTTATACTGATCATTGAAGGACCTAAGGACCACATAAAAGGTAGGAATAACAAATGACATGGGTCTACTCAGATCCTTCTCACACCAGCCCCATTTAGTAAACAACCATCCTGCTAAATACCTGCACATGTCAGCGGTCCTACTATTGTTCTGGCTAGTCTTAAAAATCAATAAAAAATAATGCATTTTTAAAAACAAATCAACATTCGGAAAATTAAAACCACCATATTTCTCACTACTTAAAACCTTTTCTCTTCTCATTTTCTCCATCTTAGAACCCCAAAAAAAGATAAAAAGTTTCCTCGTCGTTCTTCTAACCCACAATGGTTTGGGTGGAAAAATCATTGCAATGTATAAAAGCATCGGTAAAATCACAGTCTTGATAATTAAAATTTTTCCTTTAAAAGATAAGTTCCGTAATTTCCAAAAATTTAGCTTCTTTTCAATCTTCTGCTCCAACTCCACATAGCTCTTCCTTGCTTTTAGATCTTTCTCATAGGTCATGCCCAGGACATCAATATTGTCTTTTTCCACCACCCCATCCACTACTACTTTTTCCTGCTTACCAAAATTACATAACTGACATTTATTCCAATTTACACTCATTCCACTCACACAACAAAATAATTTAACATGTAAATTGACTCTACGTAAGTCCGCCAGGGATGTACATGTAAAAACCACATCATCCATATAACTTAATGATTTCACTGTCATACCTGCACTACCTGGGATAAAAACACCATCAACACATTTATCTTTTTGCACGGATTTTAAAAGAGCCTCTATAACACAAATAAAAAGAATTGGGGACAGAGGACATCCCTGGCGGACCCCAGATAAAATATTAAAAGCAGGACTAAAATGGCCATTAACTAAAACCTGAGCACTCACATCCTGATAAAACCTCTGATTACTCTCAATAAAAACTCAGGGACACCAAGACGTTTTAACGCTAAAAACATAAAATTGTGTGGCACCTTGTCATACGCTTTTTCAAAATCTACAGACTCAATAAACAGAGGAGAATTATTAAAACCAGCACTGTAAACAATATCTCTTAAAATCAATAAATTATCAGTAATTCTCCTCCCTGGTACGGCACACACCTGGTACTCCCCACCATGCGGCCCACCACCTCACTCATTCTTAATGCCACTATTTTTGCAATAATTTTATAATCCACGTTTAAAAGCGTAATTGGTCTCCAATTCTTAATGTCCCTTTCGTCTCCTTTTTTAAAAATAAGAGTAATCATACCCTTCTTCATCGATTCTGATAAAAGTCCTGAATTAAAAACATGCTGGATGACATAGGTAAAATCTTCTTTTAAAATATCCCAAAAGGCAATATAAAATTCTACAGGGAGACCGTCTCCTCCTGGCGTCTTCCCTTTCGCCATCTTGTCTATTGCTTGTTGATCTCCCCTTCACCAACGTCACCATTTAAAAATTCTTGCATGTTATCAGGAATACAATTATCTAAAACCTTACAATAGTCGTTCATCTCTGCCTCACTAGCTCTGCTTTGGTTACTAAAAAGTGTTTTGTAAAAATTACCGACCTCTTCCACCACTTCATCACCAGTCACTTCTCCTGTGGAAGTTAAAACGGATTTAAAATATCCTTTGGCCTTAAAACACTTTTTAAAAAAGAAACGGGAACACTGCTCATCCTCCTCCATCTTCTGTACCTTGGCCGCATACACAATATTCTTCCCCCCTTTCCACCAATGCTTTCCTCATCTCTTCTTTTATCTTCTTTACCTCCACCTCCACATCAATCCCAACACTTTTAAATTTATATAGCGCCTCTAGTTGGGATATTAGGTCTGCTTCTTTCTTTCTCTTCTTTTTGGCTTTTTCTATGCAAGTGTTCTTAAAAAATTGTGCGAATCTGACTTTGGACCAGTCCCACCAAGCTAAAATATCTTTAAAATTCCGTTTCTTTGACACACAAAATAAAAACTCCTTCTTAAAATCTTCTATTACTTCCTCTTCCTGTAACAGACTTACATTCAGCTTCCACAGCCCTCTCCCAAAGCTAGTGGATTCATTAATACTAATCTCAGCCACCACCATCTTATGGTCTGAGAAAGAAAGCATCATGTGATCGCACCGGACCACCTTGACCCCTTCAGACACAAAAATGTAATCCAACCGGGATCTACAGCGGCCACTATCCGATATATATGTAAATCTGTCATCAGTGCTAATCATCAGCCCAGTATCAATGTAACGTAAGTCTTGTATAATCTGATTTAAAGCATTGGAAGTAACATCAGTTCTTACTTCAGCAGAGCTCTCACGATCATTGGCAGATCGAATACAATTAAAATCTCCAGCGACTACTGTAAAATCACGCCCAGGCATAAAATATTTAAGAGACTCTAAAAATAAAATCCGTGCTTGTTTTTCAGCAGGTGCATAAACATTTAAAATTCTTATTCTCTGTCCCATAAAATCCAGATTTAAAACCATACAACGTCCTGGGATTAAAATCTGGCAATCTAAAAACTTAATACCATCATTTTTCAATAAAATACCAATGCCTTCATTTTTATTGTCTGTGCATGGAGACCAAAAAGACTGCCCCTTCCTCCACTCATCTCCATGTGGGGCAGATTTTATTGCACATTCTTGTAAACAGAGGATATCCGCATTAACATTCTCCAGGCGCTCTAATATTGCTGCTCTCCTACTTGCAGACCCAATACTTCGCACATTAATTGTAGCCACACATAAACTCATTAAAAAAATAATGAGAAAAAACATGTTCACAGCCATGGCAGCTACTTTTTAAAACTCTGACTTTCCACTCTCCTCATAACACTCACATTACAATCAGGCGACCCTGGATCAGAGTCCCTGTCCATCTCTTCATTCCACTCCTGAACAGGATCCTCCTGTTCACCAGACCATCTTCCTTTTTGGATTTCCTCCTCTCACTTTGCAATTCATCCACCTCCTCCTCCTCACCACCAGGGTGTGACTCACCACTCCCCTCGTTAGCACGTTGACCAGGTGTTAATGATGCATCAGATTCCTCTCCACCTTCTTCCATTTGCTCTCCCTCCTCCACCACAGGGTCAGTGCACTTCACTTCCATATCCACACTTAACCCCTCATTCACCAGTGACTCACCACTCCTTACTTCCTCAGAGCCACTTTGTGAGTCATTTTTCAGTTCACTTTTCCTCCCTTTCCCACCTTTTCTCTCTGTACTGGTTGTAGCACTCTGTTGTACATTTTCCACAATCACACCAGTACCAGCACCTCTCACATTTTTTCCAGACACACCAGACTCTCTTTCTTTAGGCATATCCATCTCTTTCTCACCTCCTGTATTTTTGCTCATATGCTCCTTCTTCCCTCCAGCCGCCTCAGCATAACTCCTCTTTTTATACCATAAATTACAATTTTTAGCCAAATGCTCATCACTACCGCATATATCACAAGTTTTCCTCTCTGTGCATGACCCAGCATTATGCCCAGTTTTCCCGCAATTTCTGCAACATTCTCCTCTTTCTGGACACCTGTCCTGGACATGACCATATGCATGACACCGTCTACAATATTCCAACTGCCCGTCATAGAAACAAAATCCTCTTTCTCCTCCAATAGAAAAAACTTGCGGTATACTTTTAAATCCACTTATCACATTTTCATCTTGTTTAAACTTTACCAAAAACTTCCTTTTTCCATTTAGGTAACCGTACTTATTTCTCAGTCTTCCCAAAAACTTTACTTCCTCACAGTAGCGAAGCAAAAAACCAGACACCATTTCATCGGTTACCTTAGGGTTATACATATGGATTACCACCATTTTGGACATTCGCATAAACAAAGGCACAATTTTCACCATTTTCATTACTTCTGGCTCCTCTTTCCTCTTCATCTCTTCCAAATCCTTATAGACACGCTGGCACAACTCGGAATTAAAGAAAGTGATATCGTAAATACCTTGTCTTGCAAAGTCTTGTAATCCCAACACATCCGTTACCTGTAGGTACTGAAGCTTCCGGATGATCTCCAGCACCACTTGGTCCAATCCAATTTTCTCCCGATATTGTATGGGGACAAAATCCTCACTGTGTCCTCGACTCCTCGAGACCGTTCTCCATCCATTTTTGCAGGCTTAAATACCTACGATCGCAACCCCGTAATAATCCAGGGCCCCCACAAGGAGGACCCCGATCACCACCCCCTCTGACCAGACCAAACGCAGCAAAGATACTACACTTGATCTTAGCCAAAAGGCCGAGAAGCGATGGCCACAACGGTTTCCCGAAAACTCCCCTTCTCGGACACCACGTCCTTCTTGTTAAGGCGAAGCCAGACATACATACCCTATTATGCGCTCCACCCTCTCAGATGGCGGACCGGACGTGCTTTCACACTGCATCTCCTATTGCCTAGCACTGCCTCTGTCTTCCTTTCTGCTCTCAAATCTGAATAGCTCCACCCCCCAATCACACTGCGTCTGCTTCCACCTGATGGATGGCAGACATACACGTCTCTGTCTCTGTCTCCGTCTCTGTCTGGCATACATGACATGCAGCTAGCTCTTTGGCTGGCTGTCTCTGTAGCTGGCTGGCTGTCTCTGTGGCTGGCTGCCTAGCTGGCTAGCTTATTATTAGTACCTACCTACCTACCTACCTACCTATCTATCTATCTATCTATCTATCTATCTATCTATCTATCTATCTATCTAATCTATCCTATCTATTCTATCTAATGTATCTAATCTATCTATCAAAGAACATGGAGGGTGAATTCTCCCAGCTGGAGCCGTAGGCAGGCAGCATCAGCAGGATACATCGGCCACCAGGAAATCAAATCCAAAGGAAACGGTTTAATAAACTGCACCTACCTTTCCACCTACCTGCTCGGTCGCTTGACCGGCTGCAACTGAGCTGCTTGTTGTGCTGGCAGCTGTGTATAGCAGCAAAGCCTTGATGACATCACGTCCCGCGATGACATCACCAGCACTGGCCCGGCAGCCAAGTTGTAAACAACTCTGCCAGTTGGTTGCCATGGCAACAGAGGCCAGCAAGTCTTGGACAAACAAACTTTTCGTAGCCACACTCGGGCTAATTTTTCGGGGTCGGTCCACCTGCGCACAACACACTCGAGGGATGTTTCTTGCAACACAGTAGTTTCAGGTGCAGCCGGCTTGTTTCCTTCTTCATTCTTTTGCTCTGTTTTTTGCAAACTCATTAGGGGGTGCACTGAACCTGGAGGCACTGCAATACCAGGTCAATGCCTGGAGAGGACAGAGCAAGCTCTTTTTCCATCTCCCTGTTCTAAAAATCCATTTAATATATGGTCCCCAGATAGGGGACGTATCAGATATTAAACTGATAAGAACAGATTTTTTTTTTTTTTTTTTTTTAACAGATAAATATCTTTATTACAATCAGTCGTCGTCAGGCATACATAAACTGTGACGCAGCACAGTTCAATAAATAAGACACTACATACTCAGCACCATGGTACAACATACAGCACAGGCTCCCTACGCTATACATCATACCACCCGCTACACTAGCATTCCCGCATACCTTAACAATCCTAAAACAACAAACAATAAAGCAATACAGACAAGTGATGGGGTAAGGGGGGGGGGGTGGGAAAGAGGGGGGTAGGGAGGGGAAATCACAGGCCCGAAGCTTTATTGAAAGACGACACAACACAAGGGGAGAGGGGGAAGGAGAGGGGTATCAATCCTCTTCTTCCTGGTCCGATCTGTCCATGATGGAATAGTCTCTGAGCAGGCTGTGGACCAGCCTGCGGCAGTCCAGAAAGGACATCCTCTCCTTCTTCAGAATGAGGCGGTTCCTGGCAAGCCATATAGCGTCCTTAAAACAGTTCATAAGGCGCCAGGCCTCCCGGGTTGCCTCATCGCCGAAATTCCCAGGGAACAGGCCGTACAGCACCGCGCAGTGCGTTAGCCTGTTCCTGGGCACACAGTCACTGAGTTCAAGTTCCAGGGCGTCCAACAGGCCCTGAGCAAACGGACACTGCCAAAAGAGGTGCGAAGATGTTTCCTCCACGAAGGGGCACCGGGGGCAGTACCGCGTTTTGCACAGGTTGCGGGCATGCATGAATGACCTCAAGGGCAGTCCCCCCTGAATGGCCATCCAAGACAAGTCCTTGTGCCCGTTGGTCAGCTTCGCCGAAGCCACATTTGTCCATACAGTCTCTGCGGTGGCCGCAGTGAGCCCTGGAACGAGCTCCATAGAGTCCTGTGCTCTGATGAGCTTGTGGACAGTTTTTGGCTTCCACAAGTCGGGCTTGAGTCCCTCCAGTTGGTGTTCCCTCACAAACTTGACGACGTCCCGTAGAACCAGGGAGTGTGCCAGTTGTAAGGGATGGAGCTGTCCCACTTGTCCCAGCTCAGACCCCTCCAGAGGGGGAGGAGGAACAGGCGAGACATGGACCTGCCCGCAGAGCCATTTTTCTGTTGCAGAGTCCTCCGCACACAGTCACATACGAAGGCTGCCCGCAGCAAGGTAGGGATATCCGGAACACCTTTTCCGCCCTTGCGGGGTTCCTTGTACATCACGGAGCGCTTCACTCTGTCCATTTTGGAGCCCCAGATGAAACTAAACACGGTCCTGGTGATGGCCCTGCAGACGGTGACATGGGGGGGCCAGGCCTGTGCGGTGTACTGGAGCACAGGCAGAACTTCGTTCCTCAGGACCAATGCTTTGCCCTCAATGGTGAGGTGTCTGAGGCTCCACAGCCCGATCTTCGTATTGACCCTTAGCCAATCGCTCTTCCCAGGACTTGAGGGCCGCGCCTTCCTTTCCGAACCAGACTCCAAGGATCTTGATGAAGTCCGGTTTGATGGTAAACGGGAAGGGGGCGGAGGAAGCCAGGTGCCACTCCCCGAAGAGCATAGCCTCCGACTTCCCGCAGTTGACCTTTGCCCCTGAAGCCTTTCCGAACTTCTCGCAGGTCTGGACGAGTGCGGTCACCGAACGCTGGTCAGCGCAGAAGACGGTCACGTCGTCCATGTACAGCGAGCACTTGACCTCGTGTCGATCGGGTCCGGGTACGGTGATCCCTCTGATCTCTCCGTTCTGCCGTATAGCCTCCGCGAAGGATTCTATAACACAAACAAAAAGGAGAGGTGAGAGAGGGCAGCCTTGTCTGACCCCAGAAAGAACCGGAAAGGGGTCAGTCTTCCAGCCGTTCACCAGTACCCTGCTGAAAATATCAAAATACATCACGTTAACAAAACGACAAAACATATCACCAAGTCCTAACCTACGCAGTGCCCTGCCCATGAACTCGTGAGAGACCCGGTCGAAAGCCTTCTCCTGATCAAGGCTGACCAGGGCCGCGTGTGCACGGCGGCTTTGGATGTAATGGACCGTGTCCCTCACTAGGGCGAGGCTGTCTGCGATCCTGCGGCCGGGAATGCCACAGGTCTGGTCCAGATGGACGACCTGACCGATGACCTTCTTCAGGCCGGTTGGCCAGCACCTTGGCGAGGATCTTGTAGTCCACGTTCAAGAGAGAGATGGGACGCCAATTTTTCAAGTCACATCTCTCCCCCTTCCGCTTATACAGGATCGTGATCATACCCTCCCTCAACGACGGAGGCATTCTGCCCTCCACCACCATCTCCTCGTACAGCTCCAACAGGTCCGGGCAAATGAGATCCCCCAGCGCCACATAGAGCTCCGCTGGGAGACCATCACTGCCCGGGGTCCTGCCAGGCCTAAAGGATTTAGCGGCAGAGAGCAGCTCCCCCACCGTCAAGGGGGCGTCCATGGCCGACGCACCTGCGGGATCAACAACGTTAGTGATACCTGACAGGAACTCGTCGGCCACTTCGGAGTCGGTGGTCTTCGGGGCGTAGAGGCTGCGGTAGAAGCTAGTGACAACCCCCATCACGTCCTCTTTGCCCTTCCGCAAACTTCCGGTCTCATCCCGCAGCTCAGTCAGGGGCGTGTGGCCGGCGTGGAGTTTCCTGAAAAAGAACGAGTTACATTTCTCACCCTTCTCCAGATTCTCCACCTTGGAACGGAAGACGATTCGCTTGGATTCCTCCTCAAAGTGCCTTTGCAAGCTCTTTTTGGTCTCCTCCAGCTCCTCCTTCACGTCCCAGCCGCACCGGAGAAGGTCTTGCAGTGACCGCAGCTCGCGCTGCAGCCTCCTGAAGTCCCTCTTTCTTCCGCACGCCTGTTGACGACTCTTGGCCTGAAAGAAACTGCGAAATTGAACCTTAACAAATTCCCACCAATCACTAACACGCTCAAACATACATTTATCGTTGCGCCATACGATGTAGGCCTCTCTAAGCTCCTCCAGAACCTCCTCCTGAGCCAGTAGAGCACAATTCAGCTTCCAAGAGCCTGGGCCAGATGGGAAACCATGGCCCAGAACCCCTTGAAACAGAATGGCCCTGTGGTCAGAGAAGAAGCAGGGAACCATAGAGTGCCTAGTCTGCCTGACTGCTCGAGAGGCAAACACAAAGTCAATCCGAGAACGGAGCGAGCCATCGGGGCGGCTCCATGTATAATTAACAGAGCCGTTCCCGATGGACCCAACAACGTCCTGCAAGGATGCTTCAGTCACCATCTCGATGAGCAGTTTGGATGTGACATCCAACTTGACAGATGTCCCAGAACTGCGTCCGTCCGCTTCAATGGGGCAGTTGAAGTCCCCACCCAACACTACAGCCCTGGAGGTTGCGAGCTGGGCCCGCAGGGCCTGGAATAGTTCCAGACGCGCACCCTTCTCAGGAGAGGCATACACATTGATGAGCCTTACGGGCTCCCCCGCCCAAGAGCCGTCTGCAATTAGCAATCTGCCACAGACAAGCTCCTGAACAGAATCAAGTGTAAAGTTGCCTCCCCTGATCAGGATGGCGACCCCTGCGGACTTACAGTCGCCCCCGCCGGACCAGTAGGAGGGACCGTGGGACCACTGCCTGGCCAGATGGTTGTAGGACCTAGAAGAGGACAGAGCACATTCCTGCAACATATACACATCGCACAACTGAGCATTTAAAAACGAAAGAACTGTCTGGAATCTAGACCTATCTCTCATACTCCGCACATTTAAGCTAAAGATGGAAAGATTAGCCATGGGGAGAAAAGAAAAGGGTTAGTCACAGACTCATACGATACCACTCCGGTCGGGCGGATCCTCTTCTTCGGGGCCCGCCGGCCCGACCCATTCCCGTATGCACTCCTCCAGCGCCTCTTTCAGGTGTGCATTCTCTGGGACGTCCTCGAAGTCGAAAGCCTCCGGTTCGTCGACCAGATTCTCCACCACCTGATCCATGTCGCTTTCCTCCGGGAGGTCATCTTCGCAGACCTCGATGATCTTTTTCTTGGAGGTCTCAGCCGATGGGCTGTCCCTCACTTTCCTCTTCCTGTCGGGAACCACTGTGGGGACAAGAGGGGGAAAATCCTCCAAGGAGAGAACCACAGCAGCGGGAGGAAAGGTTAGTGCTGCTGGGTTGGGGGAGTGGGGTGGGAGGGTGGGGGTAGGGGCGGGGGACAGGGGACCCACTGAGGCAATGGGATAGGGGAGGGATTCCTCAGTGGGGGTGGGCGGGGAGGGAGAGGGGGGAGGGGGGGAAGGAGGGGAGGGGGAAGGGTAGGAGGGGCGGGGGTGGGGGGAGGGTTAGGGGCCGTC
>NW_027208674.1:45000-50050 GCF_027789765.1 Dendropsophus ebraccatus
CATTTAACTCCACTTTTACTCACATTTAGTTTAAGACCACTCACCATACAAAAACATTCAATCAATAATTTTGCTCTCCTTAAACCTGCTTGACTCTTACATACCACTGTTATGTCATCCATGTAGCCAATCACTCTTAAATCTCTCCCTCCACTTCCAGGCACTTCCACACCACGCATAACTTTATCTCTCCTTATCATCCCTAATAAAGGCTCTATAACACAAATGAACAAGATAGGAGACAGGGACACCCCTGTCTCACCCCTGACCTAATATTTACATTTTTGCTCAGACACCCATTCACTTGCACCTTGCTCACAACATTAGAATACAATATCCCTATCCATTTAATCATTCGCTCAGACACACCCATCTTACGCACACATTTAACATAAACTGGTGATTGACATTATCATATGCTTTTTCAAAATCAACCGCTAGAATAGCTATTGGCTGTTTTCTATCTTTACAATCATACAATACGTCACGCACACCCATTAAACTTTCATATATCTGTCTCCCTGGAACACCACACACCTGCTCTTCACCAACCATTTTATCCACTACATTCTTCAATCTTTCAGCAATCACTTTGGCAATAAGTTTATAGTCACAGTTAAGGAGCGCTATAGGCCTCCAATTTTTTAAATCCTTTTTATTACCTTTTTTGTATAATAATACAACCACACTCTCACTCATACTTTGTGACAAACACCCTCTCTCCAGTACATCCTTACATACCTCATACACATGAGAACCAATTAAGTCCCAGAACTTACAATAAAATTCTATAGGTAACCCATCATTTCCGGCCACCTTCCCTTTTTGCATTGTTTTCACTATGGATTCCACCTCTTCCATAGTAAAATCTCTCCCTAACCATTCACTGTCTTCCAGACCTAGGCATCCTTCAATGTATTCCAAACATTCTTTCTCCTGATCAATCTCTCTTTTTTTGTTTGAAAATAAATGGGAATAATATTTCCATATTTCATCCAGCACCTTATCTTTGCCATGCACCTCCTCACCATCCTTATTTATCACACTCTCCATTCCCACTCTTTTACCATAGGTTTTCTTAAAGAAATATTTTGTGCATTTTTCATCTTGTTCTTTAACCACTATTCTGGATTGTGCAATTATTTTTTTCCCTTTTTCATGTAGGCAATTTCTTACTTTTTCCCTGGTTTCCAGAATTTCATTTTTAACCTCCAACCCTCCTTTCTGTAAACATTCTAGATATTCCAGTCTGATTTGCCACATTTCATATTCGTCACGTTGTTTTTTTGCCTTTATACAGCCAGCTTTAATAAAAAACCTTTTGGTTTGCAATTTAACCCATTCCCACCATTCAGTTACACAGGAAAATTCACTCTTTTTATTCATCCACATCCTAAAGCATTCGCAATACCTCTCACACACACACTCATCCTCTAGCAAAGAGATGTTCAGCTTCCACACACCCTTTCCATGCCAGCATTCACTCTTTGTGCTGATACAACATTCAAGCATAGCATGGTCTGTATAGGGCAGACGCCGCAAAGAAAACTTTTTAATTTGCAAAAATCTGGAAAGAAAACAAAAATCTATACGTGAGCTGATGTTTCCTTTGTCACTGTAATAAGTAAAACCCTTAGAATCATCAGTAGTGTTTGCTTTCCTTCTACAAATGCATCCTGCAGCCCAAACAGGCTAATTATCTCTTTCAGCTGTTTACCACTCTTGTCCAGCTGTTTACCACAGCCCTCCCTGTCTCCCACCTGGAGGATGCAATTAAAGTCCCCAGTCAGGATAATGTTGTCCTGTCCACCCAAAAAAAAGTATAATTTCTCAAACATTTCTTCCCTTTCCTTTTTGTCAGGTGGAGCATAGACATTAATTAGTTTAAACATAACACCATTTTTTTCAAAACAAACTAAGAGGATTCTTCCCTGTACAATGTGTATAACATTTTTTATAACATAATTGTAACCTCTAAACAAAACCCCTACTCCAGCATTTCTATGCTTACTAGTGGACCACACACTATGTCCGTGTGTCCATTGTGCTGTATGCGGTTCCTCCTTTATGCTACATTCTTGTAAACAAAAAATATCATGAGGTAAAACAGAAAGTGATTCAAAAAATAGCTGCTCTTCTCTCAGCAGATCTAATGCTCCTCACATTTAGGGAGCTAACAGAAAGTAGCATTTCCATCAGGAGTACCTAGGGGAAAAAAAGATTAATCATACAGAAAAAAATTAAATCATGACTTTTTACCATCACTTTTTTTAGCCGCTCTCCCTCGCACTGGAGGGCGAGGGTTCTTTTCGGAGGTTTTGTCCTGTACCCCCTGCATGACGCTCCACTCTGTTCTGCCCTTTTTCGGATCCCCTGTGCCTTTCCTGAAGCCCAGGGTTTTTGACAGTTCCACCACAGTATTTTATCCAAGAAACACTGGCTGTCTAAAGAGGAGGCGTCCGAGTCCACATCCGAGACGTCCTCCCCCCTAGCAGACGGGCTAGAAAAACTCCTCAATGTTCTCACTAGGATTCAGTGAGACAGTAATGTCAGGTGCTTTTCTCTTTAAAGAGGCTTTGTCCACCTCCATCTCAGGCTCACTTTGTTCTTTAGTAGCAGAACACTTTCCGCTGTCAGCAACAGGAGCTTGTTCCCCTTCAGCAACAAGGGGGTCAGGGGGTGCACTAGGAAGGGCGTCCTCCACCCCATCAGCAGGAGCAGTATCGGGGGGCACGTCCGCAGCAGGTTGGACGTGCTCAGCAAGCTGGCCACTCACCACCCCAGCATAAGATCTTCTTGGTGCTGGGGACACACCAGGGCATTGCCTGGCCAGGTGCTCAGTGGAATTGCAAAAATGACACTTTCTGGCTGCCTCACAATCAGCAGTTCTATGACCAGGCTTTAGGCAGTTTCTGCATACCTGGCCAGTTTTGCAGTCTTTTTGGTATGTCCGAAGCTGAAACAATCCCTGCAAAACTCAGGCTGTCCGGGGTAGAATAGGTTGCCTCTATTGGGGCCTATAGAAAACATTTGGGGAGGGTGGGCAGTGCCATCCACCTCTCCCTCAGACTTCCGGAATTCCACCCAAAAACGTCTTAATCCATTAAAAGTTCCCAGGACGTTTTTCTTTCTTTCCCCAGGGGAAACATATGTGCAATACCTTGCCAGGAAGGTTGAAATCTCTTCATCTCTCACAAATGGATTATACATTTGCACTGTTACAGGCACACGCTGCTTCCTTGGGGGCGTGGCTACAACAAATTTGCATCCCTGCAGTTTGGGATGATTAGCAAGTTCCTGGCTCCTTGTATAACATGTTCTGAAGGAATTCTGGGTATTGAAGGTGATATCATAGAATCCCAGGGTGGGGAAAGCTTGTACACAGAAGATTTCGTGTCTTTCCATTTTTAAGGTCTCCTCAATCAATTTAGCCTGGACATCCACGATGGTCCATTCACTTTTCTTTGCCTCTGGCACATACAGCCGCACTGTGTTGGGCGCTGTGGGTAGGTTCGCTGCCATCGTGCAGGTCCTCGCCTTCTCCAGCTAATTGCAGCCGCAGCTGTAGCCTAATGGCGCGCGTGCCCCTGTGATAAAGAACAGACACTACGCTTGATCTTAGCCAAAAGGCCGAGAAGCGATGGCCACAACGGTTTCCCGAAAACTCCCCTTCTCGGACACCACGTCCTTCTTGTTAAGGCGAAGCCAGACATACATACCCTATTATGCGCTCCACCCTCTCAGATGGCGGACCGGACGTGCTTTCACACTGCATCTCCTATTGCCTAGCACTGCCTCTGTCTTCCTTTCTGCTCTCAAATCTGAATAGCTCCACCCCCCCAATCACACTGCGTCTGCTTCCACCTGATGGATGGCAGACATACACGTCTCTGTCTCTGTCTCCGTCTCTGTCTGGCATACATGACATGCAGCTAGCTCTTTGGCTGGCTGTCTCTGTAGCTGGCTGGCTGTCTCTGTGGCTGGCTGCCTAGCTGGCTAGCTTATTATTAGTACCTACCTACCTACCTACCTACCTATCTATCTATCTATCTATCTATCTATCTATCTATCTATCTATCTAATCTATCCTATCTATTCTATCTAATGTATCTAATCTATCTATCAAAGAACATGGAGGGTGAATTCTCCCAGCTGGAGCCGTAGGCAGGCAGCATCAGCAGGATACATCGGCCACCAGGAAATCAAATCCAAAGGAAACGGTTTAATAAACTGCACCTACCTTTCCACCTACCTGCTCGGTCGCTTGACCGGCTGCAACTGAGCTGCTTGTTGTGCTGGCAGCTGTGTATAGCAGCAAAGCCTTGATGACATCACGTCCCGCGATGACATCACCAGCACTGGCCCGGCAGCCAAGTTGTAAACAACTCTGCCAGTTGGTTGCCATGGCAACAGAGGCCAGCAAGTCTTGGAACAAACAAACTTTTCGTAGCCACACTCGGGCTAATTTTTCGGGGTCGGTCCACCTGCGCACAACACACTCGAGGGATGTTTCTTGCAACACAGTAGTTTCAGGTGCAGCCGGCTTGTTTCCTTCTTCATTCTTTTGCTCTGTTTTTTGCAAACTCATTAGGGGGTGCACTGAACCTGGAGGCACTGCAATACCAGGTCAATGCCTGGAGAGGACAGAGCAAGCTCTTTTTCCATCTCCCTGTTCTAAAAATCCATTTAATATATGGTCCCCAGATAGGGGACGTATCAGATATTAAACTGATAAGAACAGATTTTTTTTGATTGAAAATATCTTTATTACAATCAGTCGTCGTCAGGCATACATAAACTGTGACGCAGCACAGTTCAATAAATAAGACACTACATACTCAGCACCATGGTACAACATACAGCACAGGCTCCCTACGCTATACATCATACCACCCGCTACACTAGCATTCCCGCATACCTTAACAATCCTAAAACAACAAACAATAAAGCAATACAGACAAGTGATGGGGTAAGGGGGGGGTGGGAAAGAGGGGGGTAGGGAGGGAAATCACAGGCCCGAAGCTTTATTGAAAGACGACACAACACAAGG
>NW_027208675.1:0-49954 GCF_027789765.1 Dendropsophus ebraccatus
ACCGGGCTTATGCCGGTAAGCCCCGCCCCCGGCTCCGACGCTATGCCACGCAGTGCATGTTGCCAGCTGTACCGGGCTTATGCCGGTAAGCCCCGCCCCCATCGCGGTAAGCCCCGCCTCCGGCTCCGACGCTATGCCATGCAGTGCATGTTGCCAGCTGTACCGAGCTTATGCCTGTAAGCCCCCGCCCCCATCGCGGTAAGCCCCGCCTCCGGCTCCGACGCTATGCCATGCAGTGCATGTTGCCAGCTGTACCGGGCTTATGCCGGTAAGCCCCGCCCCCATCGCGGTAAGCCCCACCCCGGCTCCGACGCTATGCCATGCACTTTATGTTGCCAACTGTACCGGCTTAAGCCGGTAAGCCCCGCCCCCATTGCGGGGGCTTGTTTAAAAAATACAAATGACAGTACAATGCCATGGGAAGTAACAGCGGCCCCAGCGCCGAAAGAAAAAAAGTGTTGCGTCTGCTGAAGGGGTGGCAATAAGCATTGCATGTTGCCAACAGTACCGGGCTTAAGCCGGTAGGCCCCGCCCCCCTGCGCCAACTAAATGCTATGCAATCCTCTGTAATCCAATATATATATACATATTTTGTTTGTTTTTGGAAGGAAACCGGAGTACCCAGACGAAACCTCCACAAACACAGAGAACATTCAACTCTTCGCAGATGTTGCCCTGAGTGGGATTTGAACCCAGGACCACAGCGCAAAAAGAAAAAAAGTGTTGCGTCTGCTGAAGGAGTGGCAGTAAGCATTGCATGTTGCGGAGTACCCAGACGAAACCTACACAAACACAGACAACATTCAAACTCTTTGCAGATGTTGCCCTTAGTGGGATTTGAACCCAGGACCACAGCGCTGCAAGGCTAGTGTGCTAACCACTGAGCCACCGTACTGCCTCTACAGAAATGCCATTTGAATGGGGGCATGTGTAAAAAAATGGGGTTGCTATGCCATGAGAAGCAACAGCCGACCAAGCGCCAAAGGAACGTGAAGTGTTGCGTCTGCTGAAGAGGTGGCAGATAGCATTGCATGTTGCCATAGTTGCAAACTTTATCGGGCATGACGCGGTAAGCCCCGCCCCCCGGCTCCGACGCTATGCCATGCAGTGCATGTTGCCAGCTGTACCGGGCTTATGCCGGTAAGCCCGCCCCCATCGCGGTAAGCCCCGCCTCCGCTCCGACGCCATGCCATGCAGTGCATGTTGCCAGCTGTACCGGGCTTATGCCGGTAAGCCCCGCCCCCATCGCGGTAAGCCCCGCCTCCGGGTCCTACGCCATGCCATGCAGTGCATGTTGCCAGCTGTACCGGGCTTATGCCGGTAAGCCCCGCCCCCATCGCGGTAAGCCCCGCCTCCGGCTTTGACGCCAAGCCATGCAGTGCATGTTGCCAGCTGTACCGGGCTTATGCCGGTAAGCCCCGCCCCCATCGCGGTAAGCCCCGCCTCCGGCTCCGACGCTACGCCATGCAGTGCATGTTGCCAGCTGTACCGAGCTTATGCCTGTAAGCCCCGCCCCCATCGCGGTAAGCCCCGCCTCCGGCTCCGACGCTATGCATGCAGTGCATGTTGCCAGCTGTACCGGGCTTATGCCGCTAAGCCCCGCCCCCATCGCGGTAAGCCCCGCCCCGGCTCCGACGCTATGCCATGCACTTTATGTTGCCAACTGTACCGGCTTAAGCCGTTAAGCCCCGCCCCCATTGCGGGGGGCTTGTTTAAAAATACAAATGACAGTACAATGCCATGGGAAGTAACAGCGGCCCCAGCGCCGAAAGAAAAAAAGTGTTGCGTCTGCTGAAGGGGGTGGCAATAAGCATTGCATGTTGCCAACAGTACCGGGCTTAAGCCGGTAGGCCCCGCCCCCTGCGCCAAGACAATGCTATGCAAATCCTCTGTAATCCAATATATATATATATATATATATTATGTTTGTTTTTGGAAGGAAACCGGAGTACCCTGACGAAACCTACACAAACACAGAAAACATTCAAACTCTTCGCAGATGTTGCCCTTAGTGGGATTTGAACCCAGGACCACAGCGCTGCAAGGTTAGTGTGCTAACCACTGAGCCACCGTGCTGCCTCTACAGAAATGTCATTTGAATGGGGGAATGTGTAAAAAAAATGGGGTTGCTATGCCATGAGAAGCAACAGCCGACCAAGCGCCAAAGGAAATGAAGTGTTGCGTCTGCTGAAGAGGTGGCAGATAGCACTGCATGTTGCCATAGTTGCAAACTTTATCGGGCATGACGCGGTAAGCCCCGCGCCCCCGCGCCGACGCTATGCAATGCAGTATGCCAGTACCGGGCTTCAGCCGGTAAGCCCCGCCCCCATCGCGGTAAGCCCCGCCTCCGGCTCCGACGCTATGCCAGGCAGTGCATGTTGCCAGCTGTACCGGGCTTATGCCGGTAAGCCCCGCCCCCATCGCGGTAAGCCCCGCCTCCGGCTCCGACGCTATGCCATGCAGTGCATGTTGCCAGCTGTACCGGGCTTATGCCGGTAAGCCCCCGCCCCCGGCTCCGACGCTATGCCACGCAGTGCATGTTGCCAGCTGTACCGGGCTTATGCCGGTAAGCCCCGCCCCCATCGCGGTAAGCCCCGCCTTCGGCTTCGACGCTATGCCATGCAGTGCATGTTTGCCAGCTGTACCGGGCTTATGCCGGTAAGCCCCGCCCCCATCGCGGTAAGCCGGTAAGCTTAAGCCGGTAAGGCCCCGCCCCCATTGCGGGGGGGCTTGTTTAAAAATACAAAATGGCAGTACAATGCCATGAGAAGTAACAGCGGCCCCAGCGCCGAAAGAAAAAAAGTGTTGCGTTCTGCTGAAGAGGTAGCACTAAGCATTGCATGTTGCCAACAGTACCGGGCTTAAGCTGGTAGGCCCCGCCCCCTGCGCCAACACAATGCTATGCAATCCTCTGTAATCCAATATATATATATATATATTTTTATAGCTTGTTTTTGGAAGGAAACCGGAGTACCCAGACGAAACCTACACAAACACAGAGAACATTCAAACTCTTCGCAGATGTTTCCCTTAGTGGGATTTGAACCCAGGACCACAGCGCTGCAAGGCTAGTGTGCTAACCACTGAGCCACCGTGCTGCCTCTTCAGAAATGTCATTTGAAATGGGGGAATGTGTAAAAAAAATGGGGTTGCTATGCCATGAGAAGCAACAGCCGACCAAGCGCCAAAGGAAATGAAGTGTTTGCGTCTGCTGAAGAGGTGGCAGATAGCATTGCATGTTGCCATAGTTGCAAACTTTATCGGGCATGACGCGGTAAGCCCCGCCCCCCCGGCTCCGACGCTATGCCATGCAGTGCATGTTGCCAGCTGTACCGGGTTTATGCCGGTAAGCCCCGCCCCCATCGCGGTAAGCCCCGCCTCCGGCTCCGACGCCATGCCATGCAGTGCATGTTGCCAGCTGTACCGGGCTTATGCCGGTAAGCCCCGCCCCAATCGCGGTAAGCCCCGCCTCCGGCTCCGACGCCATGCCATTCAGTGCATGTTGCCAGCTGTACCGGGCTTATGCCGGTAAGCCCCGCCCCCATCGCGGTAAGCCCTCGCCTCCGGCTCCGACGCTACGCCATGCAGTGCATGTTGCCAGCTGTACCGGGCTTATGCCGGTAAGCCCCGTCCCCATCGCGGTAAGCCCCGCCTCCGGCTCCGACGCTATGCCATGCAGTGCATGTTGCCAGCTGTACCTGGCTTATGCCGGTGAGCCCCGCCCCCATCGCGGTAAGCCCCGCCTTCGGCTCCGACGCTATGCCATGCAGTGCATGTTGCCAGCTGTACCGGGCTAATGCCGGTAAGCCCCCGCCCCATCGCGGTAAGCCCCGCCTCCTGCTCCGACGCTATGCCATGCAGTGCATGTTTCCAGCTGTACCGGGCTTATGCCGGTAAGCCCCGCCCCCGGCTCCGACGCTATGGCCACGCAGTGCATGTTGCCAGCTGTACCGGGCTTATGCCGGTAAGCCCCCGCCCCCATCGCGGTAAGCCCCGCCTCCGGCTCCGACGCCAAGCCAAGCAGTGCATGTTGCCAGCTGTACCGGGCTTTTGCCGGTAGCCCCGCCCCCATCGCGGTAAGCCCCGCCTACGGCTCCGACGCCATGCCATGCAGTGCATGTTGCCAGCTGTACCGGGCTTATGCCGGTAAGCCCCGCCCCCATCGCGGTAAGCCCCGCCTTCGGCTCCGACGCTATGCCATGCAGTGCATGTTGCCAGCTGTACCGGGCTTATGCCGGTAAGCCCCGCCCCCATCGCGGTAAGCCCCGCCTCCTGCTCCGACGCTATGCCATGCAGTGCATGTTTCCAGCTGTACCGGGCTTATGCCGGTAAGCCCCGCCCCCGGCTCCGACGCTATGCCACGCAGTGCATGTTGCCAGCTGTACCGGGCTTATGCCGGTAAGCCCCGCCCCCATCGCGGTAAGCCCCGCCTCCGGCTCCGACGCTATGCCATGCAGTGCATGTTGCCAGCTGTACCGAGCTTATGCCTGTAAGCCCCGCCCCCATCGCGGTAAGCCCCGCCTCTGGCTCCGACGCTACGCCATGCAGTGCATGTTGCCAGCTGTACCGGGCTTATGCCGGTAAGCCCCGCCCCCATCGCGGTAAGCCCCGCCCCGGCTCCGACGCTATGCCATGCACTTTATGTTGCCAACTGTACCGGCTTAAGCCGGTAAGCCCCGCCCCCATTGCGGGGGCTTGTTTAAAAATACAAATGACAGTACAATGCCATGGGAAGTAACAGCGGCCCCCGCGCCGAAAGAAAAAAAGTGTTGCGTCTGCTGAAGGGGTGGCAATAAGCATTGCATGTTGCCAACAGTACCGGGCTTAAGCCGGTAGGCCCCGCCCCCTGCGCCAACTAAATGCTATGCAATCCTCTGTAATCCAATATATATATACATATTTTGTTTGTTTTTGGAAGGAAACCGGAGTACCCAGACGAAACCTACACAAACACAGAGAACATTCAAACTCTTCGCAGATGTTGCCCTGAGTGGGATTTGAACCCAGGACCACAGCGCAAAAAGAAAAAAAGTGTTGCGTCTGCTGAAGGAGTGGCAGTAAGCATTGCATGTTGCGGAGTACCCAGACGAAACCTACACAAACACAGACAACATTCAAACTCTTTGCAGATGTTGCCCTTAGTGGGATTTGAACCCAGGACCACAGCGCTGCAAGGCTAGTGTGCTAACCACTGAGCCACCGTACTGCCTCTACAGAAATGCCATTTGAATGGGGGCATGTGTAAAAAAATGGGGTTGCTATGCCATGAGAAGCAACAGCCGACCAAGCGCCAAAGGAAATGAAGTGTTGCGTCTGCTGAAGAGGTGGCAGATAGCATTGCATGTTGCCATAGTTGCAAACTTTATCGGGCATGACGCGGTAAGCCCCGCCCCCCGGCTCCGACGCTATGCCATGCAGTGCATGTTGCCAGCTGTACCGGGCTTATGCCGGTAAAGCCCCCGCCCCCATCGCGGTAAGCCCCGCCTCCGGCTCCGACGCCATGCCATGCAGTGCATGTTGCCAGCTGTACCGGGCTTATGCCGGTAAGCCCCGCCCCCATCGCGGTAAGCCCCGCCTCCGGGTCCTACGCCATGCCATGCAGTGCATGTTGCCAGCTGTACCGGGCTTATGCTGGTAAGCCCCGCCCCCATCGCGGTAAGCCCCGCCTCCGGCTCCGACGCCATGCCATGCAGTGCATGTTGCCAGCTGTACCGGGCTTATGCCGGTAAGCCCCGCCCCCATCGCGGTAAGCCCCGCCTCCGGCTCCGACGCTACGCCATGCAGTGCATGTTGCCAGCTGTACCGAGCTTATGCCGGTAAGCCCCGCCCCCATCGCGGTAAGCCCCGCCTCCGGCTCCGACGCTATGCCATGCAGTGCATGTTGCCAGCTGTACCGGGCTTATGCCGGTAAGCCCCGCCCCCATCGCGGTAAGCCCCGCCCCGGCTCCGACGCTATGCCATGCACTTTATGTTGCCAACTGTACCGGCTTAAGCCGGTAAGCCCCGCCCCCATTGCGGGGGGCTTGTTTAAAAATACAAATGACAGTACAATGCCATGGGAAGTAACAGCGGCCCCAGCGCCGAAAGAAAAAAAGTGTTGCGTCTGCTGAAGGGGTGGCAATAAGCATTGCATGTTGCCAACAGTACCGGGCTTAAGCCGGTAGGCCCCGCCCCACTGCGCCAAGACAATGCTATGCAATCCTCTGTAATCCAATATATATATATATATATATTATGTTTGTTTTTGGAAGGAAACCGGAGTACCCTGACGAAACCTACACAAACACAGAAAACATTCAAACTCTTTGCAGATGTTGCCCTTAGTGGGATTTGAACCCAGGACCACAGCGCTGCAAGGCTAGTGTGCTAACCACTGAGCCACCGTGCTGCCTCTACAGAAATGTCATTTGAATGGGGGAATGTGTAAAAAAAATGGGGTTGCTATGCCATGAAGAAGCAACAGCCGACCAAGCGCCAAAGGAAATGAAGTGTTGCGTCTGCTGAAGAGGTGGCAGATAGCATTGCATGTTGCCATAGTTGCAAACTTTATCGGGAATGACGCGGTAAGCCCCGCCCCCCTTGCTCCGACGCTATGCCATGCAGTGCATGTTGCCAGCTGTACCGGGCTTATGCCGGTAAGCCCCGCCCCCATCGCGGTAAGCCCCGCCTCCGGCTCCGACGCTATGCCATGCAGTGCATGTTGCCAGCTGTACCGAGCTTATGCCTGTAAGCCCCGCCCCCATCGCGGTAAGCCCCGCCTCCGGCTCCGACGCTATGCCATGCAGTGCATGTTGCCAGCTGTACCGGGCTTATGCCGGTAAGCCCCGCCCCCATCGCGGTAAGCCCCGCCCCGGCTCCGACGCTATGCCATGCACTTTATGTTGCCAACTGTATCGGCTTAAGCCGGTAAGCCCCGCACCCATTGCGGGGGCTTGTTTAAAAATACAAATGGCAGTGCAATGCCATGAGAAATAACAGCGGCCCCAGCGCGAAAAGAAAAAAAGTGTTGCGTCTGCTGAAGGGGTGGCAGTAAGCATTGCATGTTGCCAACAGTACCGGGCTTAAAGAGAACCTATCATCTAAATTTCACTGTCCCTAATATTAAAGTATATCTTTCCCTAAGTCTATCCATGAAGATACAGACTGCCTTTGCAGTCTGTATCTTATGCCTTACCTACTCTTTCGAATCTCTGTAAGCAAGGCCGGGCGCCGCCATCTTGATGACGTCATTTGCGTTCCACCGTTGGAACGCAAGTTGCGTCATCAAGATGGCGGCGCCTGGCCTTGCTTGCACAGAAACAGAGGATTAGGTAAAGTAGAAGATACAGACTGTAAAGGCAGTCTGTATCTTCATGAAGTCTATTTATGAAGATACAGACTGCCTTTGCAGTCTGTATCTTATGCCTTACCTACTACTTCGTGCCGGTGCAGCAGGGCCGGCGCCGCCATCTTGATTACGTCTTTGCGTTCCACCGCTGGAACGCAAGTTACGTCATCAAGATGGCGGCGCCGGCCTTGCTGCACAGAACAGAGTAAGTAAAGTAGAAGATACAGACTGTAAAGGCAGTCTGTATCTTCATGAAGTCTATTTATGAAGATACAGACTGTCTTTACAGTCTGTATCTTCTACTTTACCTAATCCTCCGTTCTGTGCAGCAAGGCCGGCGCCGCCATCTTGATGACGTAACTTGCGTTCCAGCGGTGGAACGCAAAGACGTAATCAAGATGGCGGCGCCGGCCCTGCTGCACCGGCACAGAGTAGTAGCTAAGGCATAAGATACAGACTGCAAAGGCAGTCTGTATCTTCATAAATAGACTTCATGAAGATACAGACTGCCTTTACAGTCTTATACTTTACCTAATCCGCTTGTTTGGTGTAGCTAGGCCGGGGGGGGGGGCGCCATCTTGAAGACGTGACTTGCGTTCCAGCGGTGGAACGCAAGTGACGTCATCAAGATGGCGGGCCCCCACCGGCCTTGCTGCCGCTCTGCATGACGGGAGTTTCCTGTCTCGCGCCGGCTCTTTTGAAAAGAGCCGGCGCGAGGCAGGAAAGTAAAACAGAAATATTTGAAAAACGCAGCTTTAAAATTAATTAATTATATTTACAAATATTGTTAAAATTAAGATTTACATCTAATTAGGGAATAAAAAAAAATTCATTTTCGCCCGTGATTGGTTCTCTTTAAGCCGGTAGGCCCCGCCCCCTGCGCCAACTAAATGCTATGCAATCCTCTGTAATCCAATATATATATACATATTTTGTTTTTTTTTGGAAGGAAACCGGAGTACCCAGACGAAACCTACACAAACACAGAGAACATTCAAACTCTTCGCAGATGTTGCCCTTAGTGGGATTTGAACCCAGGACCACAGCGCTGCAAGGTTAGTGTGCTAACCACTGAGCCACCGTGCTGCCTCTACAGAAATGTCATTTGAATGGGGGAATGTGTAAAAAAAATGGGGTTGCTATGCCATGAGAAGCATTAGCCGACCAAGCGCCAAAGGAAATGAAGTGTTGCGTCTGCTGAAGAGGTGGCAGATAGCATTGCATGTTGCCATAGTTGCAAACTTTATCGGGCATGACGCGGTAAGCCCCGCCCCCCGGCTCCGACGCTATGCCATGCAGTGCATGTTGCCAGCTGTACCGGGCTTTTGCCGGTAAGCCCCGCCCCCATCGCAGTAAGCCCCGCCTCCGGCTCCGACGCCATGCCAAGCAGTGCATGTTGCCAGCTGTACCGGGCTTATGCCGGTAAGCCCCGCCCCCATCGCGGTAAGCCCCGCCTCCGGGTCCTACGCCATGCCATGCAGTGCATGTTGCCAGCTGTACCGGGCTTATGCCGGAAGGGCCCGCCCCCATCGCGGTAAGCCCCGCCTCCGGCTCCGACGCCATGCCATGCAGTGCATGTTGCCAGCTGTACCGGGCTTATGCCGGTAAGCCCCGCCCCCATCGCGGTAAGCCCCGCCTCCGGCTCCGACGCTACGCCATGCAGTGCATGTTGCCAGCTGTACCGAGCTTATGCCTGTAAGCCCCGCCCCCATCGCAGTAAGCCCCGCCTCCGGCTCCGACGCTATGCCATGCAGTGCATGTTGCCAGCTGTACCGGGCTTATGCCGGTAAGCCCCGCCCCCATCGCGGTAAGCCCCGCCCCGGCTCCGACGCTATGCCATGCACTTTATGTTGCCAACTGTATCGGCTTAAGCCGGTAAGCCCCGCACCCATTGCGGGGGCTTGTTTAAAAATACAAATGGCAGTGCAATGCCATGAGAAATAACAGCGGCCCAAGCGCCAAAAGAAAAAAAGTGTTGCGTCTGCTGAAGGAGTGGCAGTAAGCATTGCATGTTGCCAACAGTAACAACGGGCTTAAGCCGGAGTACCCAGACGAAACCTACACAATCACAGAGAACATTCAAACTCTTTGCAGATGTTGCCCTTAGTGGGATTTGAACCCAGGACCACAGCGCTGCAAGGCTAGTGTGCTAACCAATGAGCCACCGTGCTGCCTCTACAAAAATGTCATTTGAATGGGGGAATGTGTAAAAAAAATGGGGTTGCTATGCCATGAGAAGCAACAGCCGACCAAGCGCCAAAGGAAATGAAGTGTTGCGTCTGCTGAAGAGGTGGCAGATAGCATTGCATGTTGCCATAGTTGCAAACTTTATCGGGCATGACGCGGTAAGCCCCGCCCCCCGGCTCCGACGCTATGCCATGCAGTGCATGTTGCCAGCTGTACCGGGCTTATGCCGGTAAGCCCCGCCCCCATCGCGGTAAGCCCCGCCTCCGGCTCCGACGCCATGCCATGCAGTGCATGTTGCCAGCTGTACCGGGCTTATGCCGGTAAGCCCCGCCCCCATCGCGGTAAGCCCCGCCTCCGGGTCCTACGCCATGCCATGCAGTGCATGTTGCCAGCTGTACCGGGCTTATGCCGGTAAGCCCCGCCCCCATCGCGGTAAGCCCCGCCTCCGGCTCCGACGCCATGCCATGCAGTGCATGTTGCCAGCTGTACCGGGCTTATGCCGGTAAGCCCCGCCCCCATCGCGGTAAGCCCCGCCTCCGGCTCCGACGCTACGCCATGCAGTGCATGTTGCCAGCTGTACCGAGCTTATGCCTGTAAGCCCCGCCCCCATCGCGGTAAGCCCCGCCTCCGGCTCCGACGCTATGCCATGCAGTGCATGTTGCCAGCTGTACCGGGCTTATGCCGGTAAGCCCCGCCCCCATCGCGGTAAGCCCCGCCCCGGCTCCGACGCTATGCCATGCACTTTATGTTGCCAACTGTATCGGCTTAAGCCGGTAAGCCCCGCACCCATTGCGGGGGCTTGTTTAAAAATACAAATGGCAGTGCAATGCCATGAGAAATAACAGCGGCCCCAGCGCCAAAAGAAAAAAAGTGTTGCGTCTGCTGAAGGAGTGGCAGTAAGCATTGCATGTTGCCAACAGTACCGGGCTTAAGCCGGAGTACCCAGACGAAACCTACACAATCACAGAGAACATTCAAACTCTTTGCAGATGTTGCCCTTAGTGGGATTTGAACCCAGGACCACAGCGCTGCAAGGCTAGTGTGCTAACCAATGAGCCACCGTGCTGCCTCTACAAAAATGTCATTTGAATAGGGGAATGTGTAAAAAAAAAAATGGGGTTGCTATGCCATGAGAAGCAACAGCCGACTAAGCGCCAAAGGAAATGAAGTGTTGCGTCTGCTGAAGAGGTGGCAGATAGCATTGCATGTTGCCATAGTTGCAAACTTTATCGGGCATGACGCGGTAAGCCCCGCCCCCCCGGCTCCGACGCTATGCCATGCAGTGCATGTTGCCAGCTGTACCGGGCTTATGCCGGTAAGCCCCGCCCCCATCGCGGTAAGCCCCGCCTCCGGCTCCGACGCCATGCCATGCAGTGCATGTTGCCAGCTGTACCGGGCTTATGCCGGTAAGCCCCGCCCCCATCGCGGTAAGCCCCGCCTCCGGCTCCGACGCTACGCCATGCAGTGCATGTTGCCAACTGTATCGGCTTAAGCCGGTAAGCCCCGCACCCATTGCGGGGGCTTGTTTAAAAATACAAATGGCAGTGCAATGCCATGAGAAATAACAGCGGCCCCAGCGCGAAAAGAAAAAAAGTGTTGCGTCTGCTGAAGGGGTGGCAGTAAGCATTGCATGTTGCCAACAGTACCGGGCTTAAGCCGGTAGGCCCCGCCCCCTGCGCCAACTAAATGCTATGCAATCCTCTGTAATCCAATATATATATACATATTTTGTTTGTTTTTGGAAGGAAACCGGAGTACCCAGACGAAACCTACACAAACACAGAGAACATTCAAACTCTTCGCAGATGTTGCCCTTAGTGGGATTTGAACCCAGGACCACAGCGCTGCAAGGTTAGTGTGCTAACCACTGAGCCACCGTGCTGCCTCTACAGAAATGTCATTTGAATGGGGGAATGTGTAAAAAAAATGGGGTTGCTATGCCATGAGAAGCAACAGCCGACCAAGCGCCAAAGGAAATGAAGTGTTGCGTCTGCTGAAGAGGTGGCAGATAGCATTGCATGTTGCCATAGTTGCAAACTTTATCGGGCATGACGCGGTAAGCCCCGCGCCCCCGCGCCGACGCTATGCAATGCAGTATGCAGTACCGGGCTTCAGCCGGTAAGCCCCGCCCCCATCGCGGTAAGCCCCGCCTCCGGCTCCGACGCTATGCCATGCAGTGCATGTTGCCAGCTGTACCGGGCTTATGCCGGTAAGCCCCGCCCCCGGCTCCGACGCTATGCCACGCAGTGCATGTTGCCAGCTGTACCGGGCTTATGCCGGTAAGCCCCGCCCCCATCGCGGTAAGCCCCGCCTCCGGCTCCGACGCTATGCCATGCAGTGCATGTTGCCAGCTGTACCGGGCTTATGCCGGTAAGCCCCGCCCCAATCGCGGTAAGCCCCGCCTCCGGCTCCGACGCTACGCCATGCAGTGCATGTTGCCAGCTGTACCGAGCTTATGCCTGTAAGCCCCGCCCCCATCGCGGTAAGCCCCGCCTCCGGCTCAGACGCTATGCCATGCAGTGCATGTTGCCAGCTGTACCGGGCTTATGCCGCTAAGCCCCGCCCCCATCGCGGTAAGCCCCGCCCCGGCTCCGACGCTATGCCATGCACTTTATGTTGCCAACTGTATCGGCTTAAGCCGGTAAGCCCCGCACCCATTGCGGGGGCTTGTTTAAAAATACAAATGGCAGTGCAATGCCATGAGAAATAACAGCGGCCCCAGCGCCAAAAGAAAAAAAGTGTTGCGTCTGCTGAAGGAGTGGCAGTAAGCATTGCATGTTGCCAACAGTACCGGGCTTAAGCCGGAGTACCCAGACGAAACCTACACAATCACAGAGAACATTCAAACTCTTTGCAGATGTTGCCCTTAGTGGGATTTGAACCCAGGACCACAGCGCTGCAAGGCTAGTGTGCTAACCACTGAGCCACCGTGCTGCCTCTACAGAAATGTCATTTGAATGGGGGAATGTGTAAAAAAAAATGGGGTTGCTATGCCATGAGAAGCAACAGCCGACCAAGCGCCAAAGGAAATGAAGTGTTGCGTCTGCTGAAGAGGTGGCAGATAGCATTGCATGTTGCCATAGTTGCAAACTTTATCGGGCATGACGCGGTAAGCTTCGCCCCCCCGGCTCCGACGCTATGCCATGCAGTGCATGTTGCCAGCTGTACCGGGCTTATGCCGGTAAGCCCCGCCCCCATCGCGGTAAGCCCCGCCTCCGGCTCCGACGCCATGCCATGCAGTGCATGTTGCCAGCTGTACCGGGCTTATGGCGGTAAGCCCCGCCTCCGGCTCCGACGCCATGCCATGCAGTGCATGTTGCCAGCTGTACCGGGCTTATGCCGGTAAGCCCCGCCCCCATCGCGGTAAGCCCCGCCTCCGGCTCCGACGCCATGCCATGCAGTGCATGTTGCCAGCTGTACCGGGCTTATGCCGGTAAGCCCCGCCCCCATCGCGGTAAGCCCCGCCTCCGGCTCCGACGCTACGCCATGCAGTGCATGTTGCCAGCTGTACCGAGCTTATGCCTGTAAGCCCCGCCCCCATCGCGGTAAGCCCCGCCTCCGGCTCCGACGCTATGCCATGCAGTGCATGTTGCCAGCTGTACCGGGCTTATGCCGGTAAGCCCCGCCCCCATCGCGGTAAGCCCCACCCCGGCTCCGACGCTATGCCATGCACTTTATGTTGCCAACTGTATCGGCTTAAGCCGGTAAGCCCCGCACCCATTGCGGGGGCTTGTTTAAAAATACAAATGGCAGTGCAATGCCATGAGAAATAACAGCGGCCCCAGCGCGAAAAGAAAAAAAGTGTTGCGTCTGCTGAAGGGGTGGCAGTAAGCATTGCATGTTGCCAACAGTACAGGGCTTAAGCCGGTAAGCCCCGCCCCCTGCGCCAACTAAATGCTATGCAATCCTCTGTAATCCAATATATACATATTTTGTTTGTTTTTGGAAGGAAACCGGAGTACCCAGACGAAACCTACACAAACACAGAGAACATTCAAACTCTTCGCAGATGTTGCCCTTAGTGGGATTTGAACCCAGGACCACAGCGCTGCAAGGTTAGTGTGCTAACCACTGAGCCACCGTGCTGCCTCTACAGAAATGTCATTTGAATGGGGGAATGTGTAAAAAAAATGGGGTTGCTATGCCATGAGAAGCAACAGCCGACCAAGCGCCAAAGGAAATGAAGTGTTGCGTCTGCTGAAGAGGTGGCAGATAGCATTGCATGTTGCCATAGTTGCAAACTTTATCGGGCATGACGCGGTAAGCCCCGCCCCCCCGGCTCCGACGCTATGCCATGCAGTGCATGTTGCCAGCTGTACCGGGCTTATGCCGGTAAGCCCCGCCCCCATCGCGGTAAGCCCCGCCTCCGGCTCCGACGCCATGCCATGCAGTGCATGTTGCCAGCTGTACCGGGCTTATGCCGGTAAGCCCCGCCCCCATCGCGGTAAGCCCCGCCTCCGGCTCCGACGCCATGCCATGCAGTGCATGTTGCCAGCTGTACCGGGCTTATGCCGGTAAGCCCCGCCCCCATCGCGGTAAGCCCCGCCTCCGGCTCCGACGCTACGCCATGCAGTGCATGTTGCCAGCTGTACCGGGCTTATGCCGGTAAGCCTCGTCCCCATCGCGGTAAGCCCCGCCTCCGGCTCCGACGCTATGCCATGCAGTGCATGTTGCCAGCTGTACCGGGCTTATGCCGGTAAGCCCCGCCCCCATCGCGGTAAGCCCCGCCTTCGGCTCCGACGCTATGCCATGCAGTGCATGTTGCCAGCTGTACCGGGCTTATGCCGGTAAGCCCCGCCCCCGGCTCCTACGCTATGCCACGCAGTGCATGTTGCCAGCTGTACCGGGCTTATGCCGGTAAGCCCCGCCCCCATCGCGGTAAGCCCCACCCCGGCTCCGACGCTATGCCATGCACTTTATGTTGCCAACTGTATCGGCTTAAGCCGGTAAGCCCCGCACCCATTGCGGGGGCTTGTTTAAAAATACAAATGGCAGTGCAATGCCATGAGAAATAACAGCGGCCCCAGCGCCAAAAGAAAAAAAGTGTTGCGTCTGCTGAAGGAGTGGCAGTAAGCATTGCATGTTGCCAACAGTACCGGGCTTAAGCCGGAGTACCCAGACGAAACCTACACAATCACAGAGAACATTCAAACTCTTTGCAGATGTTGCCCTTAGTGGGATTTGAACCCAGGACCACAGCGCTGCAAGGCTAGTGTGCTAACCACTGAGCCACCGTGCTGCCTCTACAGAAATGTCATTTGAATGGGGGAATGTGTAAAAAAAAATGGGGTTGCTATGCCATGAGAAGCAACAGCCGACCAAGCGCCAAAGGAAATGAAGTGTTGCGTCTGCTGAAGAGGTGGCAGATAGCATTGCATGTTGCCATAGTTGCAAACTTTATCGGGCATGACGCGGTAAGCCCCGCCCCCCCGGCTCCGACGCGATGCCATGCAGTGCATGTTGCCAGCTGTACCGGGCTTATGCCGGTAAGCCCCGCCCCCATCGCGGTAAGCCCCGCCTCCGGCTCCGACGCCATGCCATGCAGTGCATGTTGCCAGCTGTACTGGGCTTATGCCTGTAAGCCCCGCCTCCGGCTCCGACGCCATGCCATGCAGTGCATGTTGCCAGCTGTACCGGGCTTATGCCGGTAAGCCCCGCCCCCATCGCGGTAAGCCCCGCCTCCGGCTCCGACGCTACGCCATGCAGTGCATGTTGCCAGCTGTACCGGGCTTATGCCGGTAAGCCCCGTCCCCATCGCGGTAAGCCCCGCCTCCGGCTCCGACGCTATGCCATGCAGTGCATGTTGCCAGCTGTACCGGGCTTATGCCGGTAAGCCCCGCCCCCATCGCGGTAAGCCCCGCCTTCGGCTCCGACGCTATGCCATGCAGTGCATGTTGCCAGCTGTACCGGGCTTATGCCGGTAAGCCCCGCCCCCATCGCGGTAAGCCCCGCCTCCGGCTCCGACGCTATGCCATGCAGTGCATGTTTCGAGCTGTACCGGGCTTATGCCGGTAAGCCCCGCCCCCGGCTCCGACGCTATGCCACGCAGTGCATGTTGCCAGCTGTACCGGGCTTATGCCGGTAAGCCCCGCCCCCATCGCGGTTAGCCCCGCCTCCGGCTCCGACGCTATGCCATGCAGTGCATGTTGCCAGCTGTACCGAGCTTATGCCTGTAAGCCCCGCCCCCATCGCGGTAAGCCCCGCCTCCGGCTCCGACGCTATGCCATGCAGTGCATGTTGCCAGCTGTACCGGGCTTATGCCGGTAAGCCCCGCCCCCATCGCGGTAAGCCCCGCCCCGGCTCCGACGCTATGCCATGCACTTTATGTTGCCAACTGTATCGGCTTAAGCCGGTAAGCCCCGCACCCATTGCGGGGGCTTGTTTAAAAATACAAATGGCAGTGCAATGCCATGAGAAATAACAGCGGCCCCAGCGCGAAAAGAAAAAAAGTGTTGCGTCTGCTGAAGGGGTGGCAGTAAGCATTGCATGTTGCCAACAGTACCGGGCTTAAGCCGGTAGGCCCCGCCCCCTGCGCCAACTAAATGCTATGCAATCCTCTGTAATCCAATATATATATACATATTTTGTTTGTTTTTGGAAGGAAACCGGAGTACCCAGACGAAACCTACACAAACACAGAGAACATTCAAACTCGTCGCAGATGTTGCCCTTAGTGGGATTTGAACCCAGGACCACAGCGCTGCAAGGTTAGTGTGCTAACCACTGAGCCACCGTGCTGCCTCTACAGAAATGTCATTTGAATGGGGGAATGTGTAAAAAAAATGGGGTTGCTATGCCATGGGAAGCAACAGCCGACCAAGCGCCAAAGGAAATGAAGTGTTGCGTCTGCTGAAGAGGTGGCAGATAGCATTGCATGTTGCCATAGTTGCAAACTTTATCGGGCATGACGCGGTAAGCCCCGCGCCCCCGCGCCGACGCTATGCAATGCAGTATGCAGTACCGGGCTACAGCCGGTAAGCCCCGCCCCCATCGCGGTAAGCCCCGCCTCCGGCTCCGACGCTATGCCATGCAGTGCATGTTGCCAGCTGTACCGGGCTTATGCCGGTAAGCCCCGCCCCCATCGCGGTAAGCCCCGCCTCCGGCTCCGACGCTATGCCATGCAGTGCATGTTGCCAGCTGTACCGGGCTTATGCCGGTAAGCCCCGCCCCCGGCTCCGACGCTATGCCACGCAGTGCATGTTGCCAGCTGTACCGGGCTTATGCCGGTAAGCCCCGCCCCCATCGCGGTAAGCCCCGCCTCCGGCTCCGACGCCATGCCATGCAGTGCATGTTGCCAGCTGTACCGGGCTTATGCCGGTAAGCCCCGCCCCAATCGCGGTAAGCCCCGCCTCCGGCTCCGACGCTACGCCATGCAGTGCATGTTGCCAGCTGTACCGAGCTTATGCCTGTAAGCCCCGCCCCCATCGCGGTAAGCCCCGCCTCCGGCTCAGACGCTATGCCATGCAGTGCATGTTGCCAGCTGTACCGGGCTTATGCCGCTAAGCCCCGCCCCCATCGCGGTAAGCCCCGCCCCGGCTCCGACGCTATGCCATGCACTTTATGTTGCCAACTGTATCGGCTTAAGCCGGTAAGCCCCGCACCCATTGCGGGGGCTTGTTTAAAAATACAAATGGCAGTGCAATGCCATGAGAAATAACAGCGGCCCCAGCGCCAAAAGAAAAAAAGTGTTGCGTCTGCTGAAGGAGTGGCAGTAAGCATTGCATGTTGCCAACAGTACCGGGCTTAAGCCGGAGTACCCAGACGAAACCTACACAATCACAGAGAACATTCAAACTCTTTGCAGATGTTGCCCTTAGTGGGATTTGAACCCAGGACCACAGCGCTGCAAGGCTAGTGTGCTAACCACTGAGCCACCGTGCTGCCTCTACAGAAATGTCATTTGAATGGGGAAATGTGTAAAAAAAAATGGGGTTGCTATGCCATGAGAAGCAACAGCCGACCAAGCGCCAAAGGAAATGAAGTGTTGCGTCTGCTGAAGAGGTGGCAGATAGCATTGCATGTTGCCATAGTTGCAAACTTTATCGGGCATGACGCGGTAAGCTTCGCCCCCCCGGCTCCGACGCTATGCCATGCAGTGCATGTTGCCAGCTGTACAGGGTTTATGCCGGTAAGCCCCGCCCCCATCGCGGTAAGCCCCGCCTCCGGCTCCGACGCCATGCCATGCAGTGCATGTTGCCAGCTGTACCGGGCTTATGCCGGTAAGCCCCGCCTCCGGCTCCGACGCCATGCCATGCAGTGCATGTTGCCAGCTGTACCGGGCTTATGCCGGTAAGCCCCGCCCCCATCGCGGTAAGCCCCGCCTCCGGCTCCGACGCCATGCCATGCAGTGCATGTTGCCAGCTGTACCGGGCTTATGCCGGTAAGCCCCGCCCCCATCGCGGTAAGCCCCGCCTCCGGCTCCGACGCTACGCCATGCAGTGCATGTTGCCAGCTGTACCGAGCTTATGCCTGTAAGCCCCGCCCCCATCGCGGTAAGCCCCGCCTCCGGCTCCGACGCTATGCCATGCAGTGCATGTTGCCAGCTGTACCGGGCTTATGCCGGTAAGCCCCGCCCCCATCGCGGTAAGCCCCACCCCGGCTCCGACGCTATGCCATGCACTTTATGTTGCCAACTGTATCGGCTTAAGCCGGTAAGCCCCGCACCCATTGCGGGGGCTTGTTTAAAAAATACAAATGGCAGTGCAATGCCATGAGAAATAACAGCGGCCCCCGCGCGAAAAGAAAAAAAGTGTTGCGTCTGCTGAAGGGGTGGCAGTAAGCATTGCATGTTGCCAACAGTACAGGGCTTAAGCCGGTAAGCCCCGCCCCCTGCGCCAACTAAATGCTATGCAATCCTCTGTAATCCAATATATACATATTTTGTTTGTTTTTGGAAGGAAACCGGAGTACCCAGACGAAACCTACACAAACACAGAGAACATTCAAACTCTTCGCAGATGTTGCCCTTAGTGGGATTTGAACCCAGGACCACAGCGCTGCAAGGTTAGTGTGCTAACCACTGAGCCACCGTGCTGCCTCTACAGAAATGTCATTTGAATGGGGGAATGTGTAAAAAAAATGGGGTTGCTATGCCATGAGAAGCAACAGCCGACCAAGCGCCAAAGGAAATGAAGTGTTGCGTCTGCTGAAGAGGTGGCAGATAGCATTGCATGTTGCCATAGTTGCAAACTTTATCGGGCATGACGCGGTAAGCCCCGCCCCCCCGGCTCCGACGCTATGCCATGCAGTGCATGTTGCCAGCTGTACCGGGCTTATGCCGGTAAGCCCCGCCCCCATCGCGGTAAGCCCCGCCTCCGGCTCCGACGCCATGCCATGCAGTGCATGTTGCCAGCTGTACCGGGCTTATGCCGGTAAGCCCCGCCCCCCTCGCGGTAAGCCCCGCCTCCGGCTCCGACGCCATGCCATGCAGTGCATGTTGCCAGCTGTACCGGGCTTATGCCGGTAAGCCCCGCCCCAATCGCGGTAAGCCCCGCCTCCGGCTCCGACGCTATGCCATGCAGTGCATGTTGCCAGCTGTACCGGGCTTATGCCGGTAAGCCTCGTCCCCATCGCGGTAAGCCCCGCCTCCGGCTCCGACGCTATGCCATGCAGTGCATGTTGCCAGCTGTACCGGGCTTATGCCGGTAAGCCCCGCCCCCATCGCGGTAAGCCCCGCCTTCGGCTCCGACGCTATGCCATGCAGTGCATGTTGCCAGCTGTACCGGGCTTATGCCGGTAAGCCCCGCCCCCGGCTCCTACGCTATGCCACGCAGTGCATGTTGCCAGCTGTACCGGGCTTATGCCGGTAAGCCCCGCCCCCATCGCGGTAAGCCCCACCCCGGCTCCGACGCTATGCCATGCACTTTATGTTGCCAACTGTATCGGCTTAAGCCGGTAAGCCCCGCACCCATTGCGGGGGCTTGTTTAAAAATACAAATGGCAGTGCAATGCCATGAGAAATAACAGCGGCCCCAGCGCCAAAAGAAAAAAAGTGTTGCGTCTGCTGAAGGAGTGGCAGTAAGCATTGCATGTTGCCAACAGTACCGGGCTTAAGCCGGAGTACCCAGACGAAACCTACACAATCACAGAGAACATTCAAACTCTTTGCAGATGTTGCCCTTAGTGGGATTTGAACCCAGGACCACAGCGCTGCAAGGCTAGTGTGCTAACCACTGAGCCACCGTGCTGCCTCTACAGAAATGTCATTTGAATGGGGGAATGTGTAAAAAAAAATGGGGTTGCTATGCCATGAGAAGCAACAGCCGACCAAGCGCCAAAGGAAATGAAGTGTTGCGTCTGCTGAAGAGGTGGCAGATAGCATTGCATGTTGCCATAGTTGCAAACTTTATCGGGCATGACGCGGTAAGCCCCGCCCCCCCGGCTCCGACGCTATGCCATGCAGTGCATGTTGCCAGCTGTACCGGGCTTATGCCGGTAAGCCCCGCCCCCATCGCGGTAAGCCCCGCCTCCGGCTCCGACGCCATGCCATGCAGTGCATGTTGCCAGCTGTACTGGGCTTATGCCTGTAAGCCCCGCCTCCGGCTCCGACGCCATGCCATGCAGTGCATGTTGCCAGCTGTACCGGGCTTATGCCGGTAAGCCCCGCCCCCATCGCGGTAAGCCCCGCCTCCGGCTCCGACGCTACGCCATGCAGTGCATGTTGCCAGCTGTACCGGGCTTATGCCGGTAAGCCCCGTCCCCATCGCGGTAAGCCCCGCCTCCGGCTCCGACGCTATGCCATGCAGTGCATGTTGCCAGCTGTACCGGGCTTATGCCGGTAAGCCCCGCCCCCATCGCGGTAAGCCCCGCCTTCGGCTCCGACGCTATGCCATGCAGTGCATGTTGCCAGCTGTACCGGGCTTATGCCGGTAAGCCCCGCCCCCATCGCGGTAAGCCCCGCCTCCGGCTCCGACGCTATGCCATGCAGTGCATGTTTCGAGCTGTACCGGGCTTATGCCGGTAAGCCCCGCCCCCGGCTCCGACGCTATGCCACGCAGTGCATGTTGCCAGCTGTACCGGGCTTATGCCGGTAAGCCCCGCCCCCATCGCGGTTAGACCCGCCTCCGGCTCCGACGCTATGCCATGCAGTGCATGTTGCCAGCTGTACCGAGCTTATGCCTGTAAGCCCCGCCCCCATCGCGGTAAGCCCCGCCTCCGGCTCCGACGCTATGCCATGCAGTGCATGTTGCCAGCTGTACCGGGCTTATGCCGGTAAGCCCCGCCCCCATCGCGGTAAGCCCCGCCCCGGCTCCGACGCTATGCCATGCACTTTATGTTGCCAACTGTATCGGCTTAAGCCGGTAAGCCCCGCACCCATTGCGGGGGCTTGTTTAAAAATACAAATGGCAGTGCAATGCCATGAGAAATAACAGCGGCCCCAGCGCGAAAAGAAAAAAAGTGTTGCGTCTGCTGAAGGGGTGGCAGTAAGCATTGCATGTTGCCAACAGTACCGGGCTTAAGCCGGTAGGCCCCGCCCCCTGCGCCAACTAAATGCTATGCAATCCTCTGTAATCCAATATATATATACATATTTTGTTTGTTTTTGGAAGGAAACCGGAGTACCCAGACGAAACCTACACAAACACAGAGAACATTCAAACTCTTCGCAGATGTTGCCCTTAGTGGGATTTGAACCCAGGACCACAGCGCTGCAAGGTTAGTGTGCTAACCACTGAGCCACCGTGCTGCCTCTACAGAAATGTCATTTGAATGGGGGAATGTGTAAAAAAAATGGGGTTGCTATGCCATGGGAAGCAACAGCCGACCAAGCGCCAAAGGAAATGAAGTGTTGCGTCTGCTGAAGAGGTGGCAGATAGCATTGCATGTTGCCATAGTTGCAAACTTTATCGGGCATGACGCGGTAAGCCCCGCGCCCCCGCGCCGACGCTATGCAATGCAGTATGCAGTACCGGGCTACAGCCGGTAAGCCCCGCCCCCATCGCGGTAAGCCCCGCCTCCGGCTCCGACGCTATGCCATGCAGTGCATGTTGCCAGCTGTACCGGGCTTATGCCGGTAAGCCCCGCCCCCATCGCGGTAAGCCCCGCCTCCGGCTCCGACGCTATGCCATGCAGTGCATGTTGCCAGCTGTACCGGGCTTATGCCGGTAAGCCCCGCCCCCGGCTCCGACGCTATGCCACGCAGTGCATGTTGCCAGCTGTACCGGGCTTATGCCGGTAAGCCCCGCCCCCATCGCGGTAAGCCCCGCCTCCGGCTCCGACGCCATGCCATGCAGTGCATGTTGCCAGCTGTACCGGGCTTATGCCGGTAAGCCCCGCCCCAATCGCGGTAAGCCCCGCCTCCGGCTCCGACGCTACGCCATGCAGTGCATGTTGCCAGCTGTACCGAGCTTATGCCTGTAAGCCCCGCCCCCATCGCGGTAAGCCCCGCCTCCGGCTCAGACGCTATGCCATGCAGTGCATGTTGCCAGCTGTACCGGGCTTATGCCGCTAAGCCCCGCCCCCATCGCGGTAAGCCCCGCCCCGGCTCCGACGCTATGCCATGCACTTTATGTTGCCAACTGTATCGGCTTAAGCCGGTAAGCCCCGCACCCATTGCGGGGGCTTGTTTAAAAATACAAATGGCAGTGCAATGCCATGAGAAATAACAGCGGCCCCAGCGCCAAAAGAAAAAAAGTGTTGCGTCTGCTGAAGGAGTGGCAGTAAGCATTGCATGTTGCCAACAGTACCGGGCTTAAGCCGGAGTACCCAGACGAAACCTACACAATCACAGAGAACATTCAAACTCTTTGCAGATGTTGCCCTTAGTGGGATTTGAACCCAGGACCACAGCGCTGCAAGGCTAGTGTGCTAACCACTGAGCCACCGTGCTGCCTCTACAGAAATGTCATTTGAATGGGGAAATGTGTAAAAAAAAATGGGGTTGCTATGCCATGAGAAGCAACAGCCGACCAAGCGCCAAAGGAAATGAAGTGTTGCGTCTGCTGAAGAGGAGGCAGATAGCATTGCATGTTGCCATAGTTGCAAACTTTATCGGGCATGACGCGGTAAGCTTCGCCCCCCCGGCTCCGACGCTATGCCATGCAGTGCATGTTGCCAGCTGTACCGGGCTTATGCCGGTAAGCCCCGCCCCCATCGCGGTAAGCCCCGCCTCCGGCTCCGACGCCATGCCATGCAGTGCATGTTGCCAGCTGTACCGGGCTTATGCCGGTAAGCCCCGCCTCCGGCTCCGACGCCATGCCATGCAGTGCATGTTGCCAGCTGTACCGGGCTTATGCCGTTAAGCCCCGCCCCCATCGCGGTAAGCCCCGCCTCCGGCTCCGACGCCATGCCATGCAGTGCATGTTGCCAGCTGTACCGGGCTTATGCCGGTAAGCCCCGCCCCCATCGCGGTAAGCCCCGCCTCCGGCTCCGACGCTACGCCATGCAGTGCATGTTGCCAGCTGTACCGAGCTTATGCCTGTAAGCCCCGCCCCCATCGCGGTAAGCCCCGCCTCCGGCTCCGACGCTATGCCATGCAGTGCATGTTGCCAGCTGTACCGGGCTTATGCCGGTAAGCCCCGCCCCCATCGCGGTAAGCCCCACCCCGGCTCCGACGCTATGCCATGCACTTTATGTTGCCAACTGTATCGGCTTAAGCCGGTAAGCCCCGCACCCATTGCGGGGGCTTGTTTAAAAATACAAATGGCAGTGCAATGCCATGAGAAATAACAGCGGCCCCAGCGCGAAAAGAAAAAAAGTGTTGCGTCTGCTGAAGGGGTGGCAGTAAGCATTGCATGTTGCCAACAGTACAGGGCTTAAGCCGGTAAGCCCCGCCCCCTGCGCCAACTAAATGCTATGCAATCCTCTGTAATCCAATATATACATATTTTGTTTGTTTTTGGAAGGAAACCGGAGTACCCAGACGAAACCTACACAAACACAGAGAACATTCAAACTCTTCGCAGATGTTGCCCTTAGTGGGATTTGAACCCAGGACCACAGCGCTGCAAGGTTAGTGTGCTAACCACTGAGCCACCGTGCTGCCTCTACAGAAATGTCATTTGAATGGGGGAATGTGTAAAAAAAATGGGGTTGCTATGCCATGAGAAGCAACAGCCGACCAAGCGCCAAAGGAAATGAAGTGTTGCGTCTGCTGAAGAGGTGGCAGATAGCATTGCATGTTGCCATAGTTGCAAACTTTATCGGGCATGACGCGGTAAGCCCCGCCCCCCCGGCTCCGACGCTATGCCATGCAGTGCATGTTGCCAGCTGTACCGGGCTTATGCCGGTAAGCCCCGCCCCCAGCGCGGTAAGCCCCGCCTCCGGCTCCGACGCCATGCCATGCAGTGCATGTTGCCAGCTGTACCGGGCTTATGCCGGTAAGCCCCGCCCCCATCGCGGTAAGCCCCGCCTCCGGCTCCGACGCCATGCCATGCAGTGCATGTTGCCAGCTGTACCGGGCTTATGCCGGTAAGCCCCGCCCCAATCGCGGTAAGCCCCGCCTCCGGCTCCGACGCTACGCCATGCAGTGCATGTTGCCAGCTGTACCGGGCTTATGCCGGTAAGCCCCGCCCCCATCGCGGTAAGCCCCGCCTCCGGCTCCGACGCTATGCCATGCAGTGCATGTTGCCAGCTGTACCGGGCTTATGCCGGTAAGCCCCGCCCCCATCGCGGTAAGCCCCGCCTTCGGCTCCGACGCTATGCCATGCAGTGCATGTTGCCAGCTGTACCGGGCTTATGCCGGTAAGCCCCGCCCCCGGCTCCTACGCTATGCCACGCAGTGCATGTTGCCAGCTGTACCGGGCTTATGCCGGTAAGCCCCGCCCCCATCGCGGTAAGCCCCACCCCGGCTCCGACGCTATGCCATGCACTTTATGTTGCCAACTGTATCGGCTTAAGCCGGTAAGCCCCGCACCCATTGCGGGGGCTTGTTTAAAAATACAAATGGCAGTGCAATGCCATGAGAAATAACAGCGGCCCCAGCGCCAAAAGAAAAAAAGTGTTGCGTCTGCTGAAGGAGTGGCAGTAAGCATTGCATGTTGCCAACAGTACCGGGCTTAAGCCGGAGTACCCAGACGAAACCTACACAATCACAGAGAACATTCAAACTCTTTGCAGATGTTGCCCTTAGTGGGATTTGAACCCAGGACCACAGCGCTGCAAGGCTAGTGTGCTAACCACTGAGCCACCGTGCTGCCTCTACAGAAATGTCATTTGAATGGGGGAATGTGTAAAAAAAAATGGGGTTGCTATGCCATGAGAAGCAACAGCCGACCAAGCGCCAAAGGAAATGAAGTGTTGCGTCTGCTGAAGAGGTGGCAGATAGCATTGCATGTTGCCATAGTTGCAAACTTTATCGGGCATGACGCGGTAAGCCCCGCCCCCCCGGCTCCGACGCTATGCCATGCAGTGCATGTTGCCAGCTGTACCGGGCTTATGCCGGTAAGCCCCGCCCCCATCGCGGTAAGCCCCGCCTCCGGCTCCGACGCCATGCCATGCAGTGCATGTTGCCAGCTGTACTGGGCTTATGCCTGTAAGCCCCGCCTCCGGCTCCGACGCCATGCCATGCAGTGCATGTTGCCAGCTGTACCGGGCTTATGCCGGTAAGCCCCGCCCCCATCGCGGTAAGCCCCGCCTCCGGCTCCGACGCTACGCCATGCAGTGCATGTTGCCAGCTGTACCGGGCTTATGCCGGTAAGCCCCGTCCCCATCGCGGTAAGCCCCGCCTCCGGCTCCGACGCTATGCCATGCAGTGCATGTTGCCAGCTGTACCGGGCTTATGCCGGTAAGCCCCGCCCCCATCGCGGTAAGCCCCGCCTTCGGCTCCGACGCTATGCCATGCAGTGCATGTTGCCAGCTGTACCGGGCTTATGCCGGTAAGCCCCGCCCCCATCGCGGTAAGCCCCGCCTCCGGCTCCGACGCTATGCCATGCAGTGCATGTTTCGAGCTGTACCGGGCTTATGCCGGTAAGCCCCGCCCCCGGCTCCGACGCTATGCCACGCAGTGCATGTTGCCAGCTGTACCGGGCTTATGCCGGTAAGCCCCGCCCCCATCGCGGTTAGACCCGCCTCCGGCTCCGACGCTATGCCATGCAGTGCATGTTGCCAGCTGTACCGAGCTTATGCCTGTAAGCCCCGCCCCCATCGCGGTAAGCCCCGCCTCCGGCTCCGACGCTATGCCATGCAGTGCATGTTGCCAGCTGTACCGGGCTTATGCCGGTAAGCCCCGCCCCCATCGCGGTAGGCCCCGCCCCGGCTCCGACGCTATGCCATGCACTTTATGTTGCCAACTGTATCGGCTTAAGCCGGTAAGCCCCGCACCCATTGCGGGGGCTTGTTTAAAAATACAAATGGCAGTGCAATGCCATGAGAAATAACAGCGGCCCCAGCGCGAAAAGAAAAAAAGTGTTGCGTCTGCTGAAGGGGTGGCAGTAAGCATTGCATGTTGCCAACAGTACCGGGCTTAAGCCGGTAGGCCCCGCCCCCTGCGCCAACTAAATGCTATGCAATCCTCTGTAATCCAATATATATATACATATTTTGTTTGTTTTTGGAAGGAAACCGGAGTACCCAGACGAAACCTACACAAACACAGAGAACATTCAAACTCTTCGCAGATGTTGCCCTTAGTGAGATTTGAACCCAGGACCACAGCGCTGCAAGGTTAGTGTGCTAACCACTGAGCCACCGTGCTGCCTCTACAGAAATGTCATTTGAATGGGGGAATGTGTAAAAAAAATGGGGTTGCTATGCCATGAGAAGCAACAGCCGACCAAGCGCCAAAGGAAATGAAGTGTTGCGTCTGCTGAAGAGGTGGCAGATAGCATTGCATGTTGCCATAGTTGCAAACTTTATCGGGCATGACGCGGTAAGCCCCGCCCCCCGGCTCCGACGCTATGCCATGCAGTGCATGTTGCCAGCTGTACCGGGCTTTTGCCGGTAAGCCCCGCCCCCATCGCGGTAAGCCCCGCCTCCGGCTCCGACGCCATGCCATGCAGTGCATGTTGCCAGCTGTACCATGCTTATGCCGGTAAGCCCCGCCCCCATCGCGGTAAGCCCCGCCTCCGGGTCCTACGCCATGCCATGCAGTGCATGTTGCCAGCTGTACCGGGCTTATGCCGGTAAGCCCCGCCCCCATCGCGGTAAGCCCCGCCTCCGGCTCCGACGCCATGCCATGCAGTGCATGTTGCCAGCTGTACCGGGCTTATGCCGGTAAGCCCCGCCCCCATCGCGGTAAGCCCCGCCTCCGGCTCCGACGCTACGCCATGCAGTGCATGTTGCCAGCTGTACCGAGCTTATGCCTGTAAGCCCCGCCCCCATCGCGGTAAGCCCCGCCTCCGGCTCCGACGCTATGCCATGCAGTGCATGTTGCCAGCTGTACCGGGCTTATGCCGGTAAGCCCCGCCCCCATCGCGGTAAGCCCCACCCCGGCTCCGACGCTATGCCATGCACTTTATGTTGCCAACTGTATCGGCTTAAGCCGGTAAGCCCCGCACCCATTGCGGGGGCTTGTTTAAAAATACAAATGGCAGTGCAATGCCATGAGAAATAACAGCGGCCCCAGCGCGAAAAGAAAAAAAGTGTTGCGTCTGCTGAAGGGGTGGCAGTAAGCATTGCATGTTGCCAACAGTACAGGGCTTAAGCCGGTAAGCCCCGCCCCCTGCGCCAACTAAATGCTATGCAATCCTCTGTAATCCAATATATACATATTTTGTTTGTTTTTGGAAGGAAACCGGAGTACCCAGACGAAACCTACACAAACACAGAGAACATTCAAACTCTTCGCAGATGTTGCCCTTAGTGGGATTTGAACCCAGGACCACAGCGCTGCAAGGTTAGTGTGCTAACCACTGAGCCACCGTGCTGCCTCTACAGAAATGTCATTTGAATGGGGGAATGTGTAAAAAAAATGGGGTTGCTATGCCATGAGAAGCAACAGCCGACCAAGCGCCAAAGGAAATGAAGTGTTGCGTCTGCTGAAGAGGTGGCAGATAGCACTGCATGTTGCCATAGTTGCAAACTTTATCGGGCATGACGCGGTAAGCCCCGCGCCCCCGCGCCGACGCTATGCAATGCAGTATGCAGTACCGGGCTTCAGCCGGTAAGCCCCGCCCCCATCGCGGTAAGCCCCGCCTCCGGCTCTGACGCTATGCCATGCAGTGCATGTTGCCAGCTGTACCGGGCTTATGCCGGTAAGCCCTGCCCCCATCGCGGTAAGCCCCGCCTCCGGCTCCGACGCTATGCCATGCAGTGCATGTTGCCAGCTGTACCGGGCTTATGCCGGTAAGCCCCGCCCCCGGCTCCGACGCTATGCCACGCAGTGCATGTTGCCAGCTGTACCGGGCTTATGCCGGTAAGCCCCGCCCCCATCGCGGTAAGCCCCGCCTTCGGCTTCGACGCTATGCCATGCAGTGCATGTTGCCAGCTGTACCGGGCTTATGCCGGTAAGCCCCGCCCCCATCGCGGTAAGCCGGTAAGCTTAAGCCGGTAAGCCCCGCCCCCATTGCGGGGGGCTTGTTTAAAAATACAAATGGCAGTACAATGCCATGAGAAGTAACAGCGGCCCCAGCGCCGAAAGAAAAAAAGTGTTGCGTCTGCTGAAGAGGTAGCAGTAAGCATTGCATGTTGCCAACAGTACCGGGCTTAAGCTGGTAGGCCCCGCCCCCTGCGCCAACACAATGCTATGCAATCCTCTGTAATCCAATATATATATATATATATATTTTATGCTTGTTTTTGGAAGGAAACCGGAGTACCCAGACGAAACCTACACAAACACAGAGAACATTCAAACTCTTCGCAGATGTTTCCCTTAGTGGGATTTGAACCCAGGACCACAGCGCTGCAAGGCTAGTGTGCTAACCACTGAGCCACCGTGCTGCCTCTTCAGAAATGTCATTTGAATGGGGGAATGTGTAAAAAAAATGGGGTTGCTATGCCATGAGAAGCAACAGCCGACCAAGCGCCAAAGGAAATGAAGTGTTGCGTCTGCTGAAGAGGTGGCAGATAGCATTGCATGTTGCCATAGTTGCAAACTTTATCGGGCATGACGCGGTAAGCCCCGCCCCCCCCGGCTCCGACGCTATGCCATGCAGTGCATGTTGCCAGCTGTACCGGGTTTATGCTTGTAAGCCCTGCCCCCATCGCGGTAAGCCCCGCCTCCGGCTCCGACGCCATGCCATGCAGTGCATGTTGCCAGCTGTACCGGGCTTATGCCGGTAAGCCCCGCCCCCATCGCGGTAAGCCCCGCCTCCGGCTCCGACGCCATGCCATTCAGTGCATGTTGCCAGCTGTACCGGGCTTATGCCGGTAAGCCCCGCCCCCATCGCGGTAAGCCCCGCCTCCGGCTCCGACGCTACGCCATGCAGTGCATGTTGCCAGCTGTACCGGGCTTATGCCGGTAAGCCCCGTCCCCATCGCGGTAAGCCCCGCCTCCGGCTCCGACGCTATGCCATGCAGTGCATGTTGCCAGCTGTACCGGGCTTATGCCGGTAAGCCCCGCCCCCATCGCGGTAAGCCCCGCCTTCGGCTCCGACGCTATGCCATGCAGTGCATGTTGCCAGCTGTACCGGGCTAATGCCGGTAAGCCCCGCCCCCATCGCGGTAAGCCCCGCCTACTGCTCCGACGCTATGCCATGCAGTGCATGTTTCCAGCTGTACCGGGCTTATGCCGGTAAGCCCCGCCCCCGGCTCCGACGCTATGCCACGCAGTGCATGTTGCCAGCTGTACCGGGCTTATGCCGGTAAGCCCCGCCCCCATCGCGGTAAGCCCCGCCTCCGGCTCCGACGCTATGCCATGCAGTGCATGTTGCCAGCTGTACCGAGCTTATGCCTGTAAGCCCCGCCCCCATCGCGGTAAGCCCCGCCTCCGGCTCCGACGCTATGCCATGCAGTGCATGTTGCCAGCTGTACCGGGCTTATGCCGGTAAGCCCCGCCCCCATCGTGGTAAGCCCCGCCCCGGCTCCGACGCTATGCCATGCACTTTATGTTGCCAACTGTATCGGCTTAAGCCGGTAAGCCCCGCACCCATTGCGGGGGCTTGTTTAAAAATACAAATGGCAGTGCAATGCCATGAGAAATAACAGCGGCCCCAGCGCGAAAAGAAAAAAAGTGTTGCGTCTGCTGAAGGGGTGGCAGTAAGCATTGCATGTTGCCAACAGTACCGGGCTTAAGCCGGTAGGCCCCGCCCCCTGCGCCAACTAAATGCTATGCAATCCTCTGTAATCCAATATATATATACATATTTTGTTTGTTTTTGGAAGGAAACCGGAGTACCCAGACGAAACCTACACAAACACAGAGAACATTCAAACTCTTCGCAGATGTTGCCCTTAGTGGGATTTGAACCCAGGACCACAGCGCTGCAAGGTTAGTGTGCTAACCACTGAGCCACCGTGCTGCCTCTACAGAAATGTCATTTGAATGGGGGAATGTGTAAAAAAAATGGGGTTGCTATGCCATGAGAAGCAACAGCCGACCAAGCGCCAAAGGAAATGAAGTGTTGCGTCTGCTGAAGAGGTGGCAGATAGCATTGCATGTTGCCATAGTTGCAAACTTTATCGGGCATGACGCGGTAAGCCCCGCCCCCCAGCTCCGACGCTATGCCATGCAGTGCATGTTGCCAGCTGTACCGGGCTTTTGCCGGTAAGCCCCGCCCCCATCGCGGTAAGCCCCGCCTCCGGCTCCGACGCCATGCCATGCAGTGCATGTTGCCAGCTGTACCGGGCTTATGCCGGTAAGCCCCGCCCCCATCGCGGTAAGCCCCGCCTCCGGGTCCTACGCCATGCCATGCAGTGCATGTTGCCAGCTGTACCGGGCTTATGCCGGTAAGCCCCGCCCCCATCGCGATAAGCCCCGCCTCCGGCTCCGACGCCATGCCATGCAGTTCATGTTGCCAGCTGTACCGGGCTTATGCCGGTAAGCCCCTCCCCCATCGCGGTAAGCCCCGCCTCCGGCTCCGACGCTACGCCATGCAGTGCATGTTGCCAGCTGTACCGAGCTTATGCCTGTAAGCCCCGCCCCCATCGCGGTAAGCCCCGCCTCCGGCTCCGACGCTATGCCACGCAGTGCATGTTGCCAGCTGTACCGGGCTTATGCCGCTAAGCCCCGCCCCCATCGCGGTAAGCCCCGCCCCGGCTCCGACGCTATGCCATGCACTTTATGTTGCCAACTGTATCGGCTTAAGCCGGTAAGCCCCGCACCCATTGCGGGGGCTTGTTTAAAAATACAAATGGCAGTGCAATGCCATGAGAAATAACAGCGGCCCCAGCGCCAAAAGAAAAAAAAGTGTTGCGTCTGCTGAAGGAGTGGCAGTAAGCATTGCATGTTGCCAACAGTACCGGGCTTAAGCCGGAGTACCCAGATGAAACCTACACAATCACAGAGAACATTCAAACTCTTTGCAGATGTTGCCCTTAGTGGGATTTGAACCCAGGACCACAGCGCTGCAAGGCTAGTGTGCTAACCAATGAGCCACCGTGCTGCCTCTACAAAAATGTCATTTGAATGGGGGAATGTGTAAAAAAAATGGGGTTGCTATGCCATGAGAAGCAACAGCCGACCAAGCGCCAAAGGAAATGAAGTGTTGCGTCTGCTGAAGAGGTGGCAGATAGCATTGCATGTTGCCATAGTTGCAAACTTTATCGGGCATGACGCGGTAAGCCCCGCCCCCCGGCTCCGACGCTATGCAATGCAGTGCCTGTTGCCAGCTGTACCGGGCTTATGCCGGTAAGCCCCGCCCCCATCGCGGTAAGCCCCGCCTCCGACTCCGACGCCATGCCATGCAGTGCATGTTGCCAGCTGTACCGGGCTTATGCCGGTAAGCCCCGCCCCCATCGCGGTAAGCCCCGCCTCCGGGTCCTACGCCATGCCATGCAGTGCATGTTGCCAGCTGTACCGGGCTTATGCCGGTAAGCCCCGCCCCCATCGCGGTAAGCCCCGCCTCCGGCTCCGACGCCATGCCATGCAGTGCATGTTGCCAGCTGTACCGGGCTTATGCCGGTAAGCCCCGCCCCCATCGCGGTAAGCCCCGCCTCCGGCTCCGACGCTACGCCATGCAGTGCATGTTGCCAGCTGTACCGGGCTTATGCCGGTAAGCCCCGCCCCCATCGCGGTAAGCCCCGCCACCGGCTCCGACGCCATGCCATGCAGTGCATGTTGCCAGCTGTACCGGGCTTATGCCGGTAAGCCCCGCCCCCATCGCGGTAAGCCCCGCCCCGGCTCCGACGCTATGCCATGCACTTTATGTTGCCAACTGTATCGGCTTAAGCCGGTAAGCCCCGCACCCATTGCGGGGGCTTGTTTAAAAATACAAATGGCAGTGCAATGCCATGAGAAATAACAGCGGCCCCAGCGCCAAAAGAAAAAAAAGTGTTGCGTCTGCTGAAGGAGTGGCAGTAAGCATTGCATGTTGCCAACAGTACCGGGCTTAAGCCGGAGTACCCAGACGAAACCTACACAATCACAGAGAACATTCAAACTCTTTGCAGATGTTGCCCTTAGTGGGATTTGAACCCAGGACCACAGCGCTGCAAGGCTAGTGTGCTAACCAATGAGCCACCGTGCTGCCTCTACAAAAATGTCATTTGAATAGGGGAATGTGTAAAAAAAATGGGGTTGCTATGCCATGAGAAGCAACAGCCGACCAAGCGCCAAAGGAAATGAAGTGTTGCGTCTGCTGAAGAGGTGGCAGATAGCATTGCATGTTGCCATAGTTGCAAACTTTATCGGGCATGACGCGGTAAGCCCCGCCCCCCCGGCTCCGACGCTATGCCATGCAGTGCATGTTGCCAGCTGTACCGGGCTTATGCCGGTAAGCCCCGCCCCCATCGCGGTAAGCCCCGCCTCCGGCTCCGACGCCATGCCATGCAGTGCATGTTGCCAGCTGTACCGGGCTTATGCCGGTAAGCCCCGCCCCCATCGCGGTAAGCCCCGCCTCCGGCTCCGACGCTACGCCATGCAGTGCATGTTGCCAACTGTATCGGCTTAAGCCGGTAAGCCCCGCACCCATTGCGGGGGCTTGTTTAAAAATACAAATGGCAGTGCAATGCCATGAGAAATAACAGCGGCCCCAGCGCGAAAAGAAAAAAAGTGTTGCGTCTGCTGAAGGGGTGGCAGTAAGCATTGCATGTTGCCAACAGTACCGGGCTTAAGCCGGTAGGCCCCGCCCCCTGCGCCAACTAAATGCTATGCAATCCTCTGTAATCCAATATATATATACATATTTTGTTTGTTTTTGGAAGGAAACCGGAGTACCCAGACGAAACCTACACAAACACAGAGAACATTCAAACTCTTCGCAGATGTTGCCCTTAGTGGGATTTGAACCCAGGACCACAGCGCTGCAAGGTTAGTGTGCTAACCACTGAGCCACCGTGCTGCCTCTACAGAAATGTCATTTGAATGGGGGAATGTGTAAAAAAAATGGGGTTGCTATGCCATGGGAAGCAACAGCCGACCAAGCGCCAAAGGAAATGAAGTGTTGCGTCTGCTGAAGAGGTGGCAGATAGCATTGCATGTTGCCATAGTTGCAAACTTTATCGGGCATGACGCGGTAAGCCCCGCGCCCCCGCGCCGACGCTATGCAATGCAGTATGCAGTACCGGGCTACAGCCGGTAAGCCCCGCCCCCATCGCGGTAAGCCCCGCCTCCGGCTCCGACGCTATGCCATGCAGTGCATGTTGCCAGCTGTACCGGGCTTATGCCGGTAAGCCCCGCCCCCATCGCGGTAAGCCCCGCCTCCGGCTCCGACGCTATGCCATGCAGTGCATGTTGCCAGCTGTACCGGGCTTATGCCGGTAAGCCCCGCCCCCGGCTCCGACGCTATGCCACGCAGTGCATGTTGCCAGCTGTACCGGGCTTATGCCGGTAAGCCCCGCCCCCATCGCGGTAAGCCCCGCCTCCGGCTCCGACGCCATGCCATGCAGTGCATGTTGCCAGCTGTACCGGGCTTATGCCGGTAAGCCCCGCCCCCATCGCGGTAAGCCCCGCCCCGGCTCCGACGCTATGCCATGCACTTTATGTTGCCAACTGTATCGGCTTAAGCCGGTAAGCCCCGCACCCATTGCGGGGGCTTGTTTAAAAATACAAATGGCAGTGCAATGCCATGAGAAATAACAGCGGCCCCAGCGCGAAAAGAAAAAAAGTGTTGCGTCTGCTGAAGGGGTGGCAGTAAGCATTGCATGTTGCCAACAGTACAGGGCTTAAGCCGGTAAGCCCCGCCCCCTGCGCCAACTAAATGCTATGCAATCCTCTGTAATCCAATATATACATATTTTGTTTGTTTTTGGAAGGAAACCGGAGTACCCAGACGAAACCTACACAAACACAGAGAACATTCAAACTCTTCGCAGATGTTGCCCTTAGTGGGATTTGAACCCAGGACCACAGCGCTGCAAGGTTAGTGTGCTAACCACTGAGCCACCGTGCTGCCTCTACAGAAATGTCATTTGAATGGGGGAATGTGTAAAAAAAATGGGGTTGCTATGCCATGAGAAGCAACAGCCGACCAAGCGCCAAAGGAAATGAAGTGTTGCGTCTGCTGAAGAGGTGGCAGATAGCACTGCATGTTGCCATAGTTGCAAACTTTATCGGGCATGACGCGGTAAGCCCCGCGCCCCCGCGCCGACGCTATGCAATGCAGTATGCAGTACCGGGCTTCAGCCGGTAAGCCCCGCCCCCATCGCGGTAAGCCCCGCCTCCGGCTCTGACGCTATGCCATGCAGTGCATGTTGCCAGCTGTACCGGGCTTATGCCGGTAAGCCCCGCCCCCATCGCGGTAAGCCCCGCCTCCGGCTCCGACGCTATGCCATGCAGTGCATGTTGCCAGCTGTACCGGGCTTATGCCGGTAAGCCCCGCCCCCGGCTCCGACGCTATGCCACGCAGTGCATGTTGCCAGCTGTACCGGGCTTATGCCGGTAAGCCCCGCCCCCATCGCGGTAAGCCCCGCCTTCGGCTTCGACGCTATGCCATGCAGTGCATGTTGCCAGCTGTACCGGGCTTATGCCGGTAAGCCCCGCCCCCATCGCGGTAAGCCGGTAAGCTTAAGCCGGTAAGCCCCGCCCCCATTGCGGGGGGCTTGTTTAAAAATACAAATGGCAGTACAATGCCATGAGAAGTAACAGCGGCCCCAGCGCCGAAAGAAAAAAAGTGTTGCGTCTGCTGAAGAGGTAGCAGTAAGCATTGCATGTTGCCAACAGTACCGGGCTTAAGCTGGTAGGCCCCGCCCCCTGCGCCAACACAATGCTATGCAATCCTCTGTAATCCAATATATATATATATATATTTTATGCTTGTTTTTGGAAGGAAACCGGAGTACCCAGACGAAACCTACACAAACACAGAGAACATTCAAACTCTTCGCAGATGTTTCCCTTAGTGGGATTTGAACCCAGGACCACAGCGCTGCAAGGCTAGTGTGCTAACCACTGAGCCACCGTGCTGCCTCTTCAGAAATGTCATTTGAATGGGGGAATGTGTAAAAAAAATGGGGTTGCTATGCCATGAGAAGCAACAGCCGACCAAGCGCCAAAGGAAATGAAGTGTTGCGTCTGCTGAAGAGGTGGCAGATAGCATTGCATGTTGCCATAGTTGCAAACTTTATCGGGCATGACGCGGTAAGCCCCGCCCCCCCGGCTCCGACGCCATGCCATGCAGTGCATGTTGCCAGCTGTACCGGGTTTATGCCGGTAAGCCCCGCCCCCATCGCGGTAAGCCCCGCCTCCGGCTCCGACGCCATGCCATGCAGTGCATGTTGCCAGCTGTACCGGGCTTATGCCGGTAAGCCCCGCCCCCATCGCGGTAAGCCCCGCCTCCGGCTCCGACGCCATGCCATTCAGTGCATGTTGCCAGCTGTACCGGGCTTATGCCGGTAAGCCCCGCCCCCATCGCGGTAAGCCCCGCCTCCGGCTCCGACGCTACGCCATGCAGTGCATGTTGCCAGCTGTACCGGGCTTATGCCGGTAAGCCCCGTCCCCATCGCGGTAAGCCCCGCCTCCGGCTCCGACGCTATGCCATGCAGTGCATGTTGCCAGCTGTACCGGGCTTATGCCGGTAAGCCCCGCCCCCATCGCGGTAAGCCCCGCCTTCGGCTCCGACGCTATGCCATGCAGTGCATGTTGCCAGCTGTACCGGGCTAATGCCGGTAAGCCCTGCCCCCATCGCGGTAAGTCCCGCCTACTGCTCCGACGCTATGCCATGCAGTGCATGTTTCCAGCTGTACCGGGCTTATGCCGGTAAGCCCCGCCCCCGGCTCCGACGCTATGCCACGCAGTGCATGTTGCCAGCTGTACCGGGCTTATGCCGGTAAGCCCCGCCCCCATCGCGGTAAGCCCCGCCTCCGGCTCCGACGCTATGCCATGCAGTGCATGTTGCCAGCTGTACCGAGCTTATGCCTGTAAGCCCCGCCCCCATCGCGGTAAGCCCCGCCTCCGGCTCCGACGCTATGCCATGCAGTGCATGTTGCCAGCTGTACCGGGCTTATGCCGGTAAGCCCCGCCCCCATCGTGGTAAGCCCCGCCCCGGCTCCGACGCTATGCCATGCACTTTATGTTGCCAACTGTATCGGCTTAAGCCGGTAAGCCCCGCACCCATTGCGGGGGCTTGTTTAAAAATACAAATGGCAGTGCAATGCCATGAGAAATAACAGCGGCCCCAGCGCGAAAAGAAAAAAAGTGTTGCGTCTGCTGAAGGGGTGGCAGTAAGCATTGCATGTTGCCAACAGTACCGGGCTTAAGCCGGTAGGCCCCGCCCCCTGCGCCAACTAAATGCTATGCAATCCTCTGTAATCCAATATATATATACATATTTTGTTTGTTTTTGGAAGGAAACCGGAGTACCCAGACGAAACCTACACAAACACAGAGAACATTCAAACTCTTCGCAGATGTTGCCCTTAGTGGGGATTTGAACCCAGGACCACAGCGCTGCAAGGTTAGTGTGCTAACCACTGAGCCACCGTGCTGCCTCTACAGAAATGTCATTTGAATGGGGGAATGTGTAAAAAAAAATGGGGTTGCTATGCCATGAGAAGCAACAGCCGACCAAGCGCCAAAGGAAATGAAGTGTTGCGTCTGCTGAAGAGGTGGCAGATAGCATTGCATGTTGCCATAGTTGCAAACTTTATCGGGCATGACGCGGTAAGCCCCGCCCCCCCGGCTCCGACGCTATGCCATGCAGTGCATGTTGCCAGCTGTACCGGGCTTATGCCGGTAAGCCCCGCCCCCATCGCGGTAAGCCCCGCCTCCGGCTCCGACGCCATGCCATGCAGTGCATGTTGCCAGCTGTACCGGGCTTATGCCGGTAAGCCCCGCCCCCATCGCGGTAAGCCCCGCCCCCGGCTCCGACGCCATGCCATGCAGTGCATGTTGCCAGCTGTACCGGGCTTATGCCGGTAAGCCCCGCCCCCATCGCGGTAAGCCCCGCCTCCGGCTCCGACGCTACGCCATGCAGTGCATGTTGCCAGCTGTACCGGGCTTATGCCGGTAAGCCTCGTCCCCATCGCGGTAAGCCCCGCCTCCGGCTCCGACGCTATGCCATGCAGTGCATGTTGCCAGCTGTACCGGGCTTATGCCGGTAAGCCCCGCCCCCATCGCGGTAAGCCCCGCCTTCGGCTCCGACGCTATGCCATGCAGTGCATGTTGCCAGCTGTACCGGGCTTATGCCGGTAAGCCCCGCCCCCGGCTCCTACGCTATGCCACGCAGTGCATGTTGCCAGCTGTACCGGGCTTATGCCGGTAAGCCCCGCCCCCATCGCGGTAAGCCCCACCCCGGCTCCGACGCTATGCCATGCACTTTATGTTGCCAACTGTATCGGCTTAAGCCGGTAAGCCCCGCACCCATTGCGGGGGCTTGTTTAAAAATACAAATGGCAGTGCAATGCCATGAGAAATAACAGCGGCCCCAGCGCCAAAAGAAAAAAAGTGTTGCGTCTGCTGAAGGAGTGGCAGTAAGCATTGCATGTTGCCAACAGTACCGGGCTTAAGCCGGAGTACCCAGACGAAACCTACACAATCACAGAGAACATTCAAACTCTTTGCAGATGTTGCCCTTAGTGGGATTTGAACCCAGGACCACAGCGCTGCAAGGCTAGTGTGCTAACCACTGAGCCACCGTGCTGCCTCTACAGAAATGTCATTTGAATGGGGGAATGTGTAAAAAAAAATGGGGTTGCTATGCCATGAGAAGCAACAGCCGACCAAGCGCCAAAGGAAATGAAGTGTTGCGTCTGCTGAAGAGGTGGCAGATAGCATTGCATGTTGCCATAGTTGCAAACTTTATCGGGCATGACGCGGTAAGCCCCGCCCCCCCGGCTCCGACGCTATGCCATGCAGTGCATGTTGCCAGCTGTACCGGGCTTATGCCGGTAAGCCCTGCCCCCATCGCGGTAAGCCCCGCCTCCGGCTCCGACGCCATGCCATGCAGTGCATGTTGCCAGCTGTACCGGGCTTATGCCTGTAAGCCCCGCCTCCGGCTCCGACGCCATGCCATGCAGTGCATGTTGCCAGCTGTACCGGGCTTATGCCGGTAAGCCCCGCCCCCATCGCGGTAAGCCCCGCCTCCGGCTCCGACGCTACGCCATGCAGTGCATGTTGCCAGCTGTACCGGGCTTATGCCGGTAAGCCCCGTCCCCATCGCGGTAAGCCCCGCCTCCGGCTCCGACGCTATGCCATGCAGTGCATGTTGCCAGCTGTACCGGGCTTATGCCGGTAAGCCCCGCCCCCATCGCGGTAAGCCCCGCCTTCGGCTCCGACGCTATGCCATGCAGTGCATGTTGCCAGCTGTACCGGGCTTATGCCGGTAAGCCCCGCCCCCATCGCGGTAAGCCCCGCCTCCGGCTCCGACGCTATGCCATGCAGTGCATGTTTCGAGCTGTACCGGGCTTATGCCGGTAAGCCCCGCCCCCGGCTCCGACGCTATGCCACGCAGTGCATGTTGCCAGCTGTACCGGGCTTATGCCGGTAAGCCCCGCCCCCATCGCGGTTAGACCCGCCTCCGGCTCCGACGCTATGCCATGCAGTGCATGTTGCCAGCTGTACCGAGCTTATGCCTGTAAGCCCCGCCCCCATCGCGGTAAGCCCCGCCTCCGGCTCCGACGCTATGCCATGCAGTGCATGTTGCCAGCTGTACCGGGCTTATGCCGGTAAGCCCCGCCCCCATCGCGGTAAGCCCCGCCCCGGCTCCGACGCTATGCCATGCACTTTATGTTGCCAACTGTATCGGCTTAAGCCGGTAAGCCCCGCACCCATTGCGGGGGCTTGTTTTAAAAATACAAATGGCAGTGCAATGCCATGAGAAATAACAGCGGCCCCAGCGCGAAAAGAAAAAAAGTGTTGCGTCCTGCTGAAGGGGTGGCAGTAAGCATTGCATGTTGCCAACAGTACCGGGCTTAAGCCGGTAGGCCCCGCCCCCTGCGCCAACTAAATGCTATGCAATCCTCTGTAATCCAATATATATATACATATTTTTGTTTGTTTTTGGAAGGAAACCGGAGTACCCAGGACGAAACCTACACAAACACAGAGAACATTCAAACTCGTCGCAGATGTGCCCTTAGTGAGATTTGAACCCAGGACCACAGCGCTGCAAGGTTAGTGTGCTAACCACTGAGCCACCGTGCTGCCTCTACAGAAATGTCATTTGAATGGGGGAATGTGTAAAAAAAATGGGGTTGCTAATGCCATGAGAAGCAACAGCCGACCAAGCGCCAAAGGAAATGAAGTGTTGCGTCTGCTGAGAGGTGGCAGATAGCATTGCATGTTGCCATAGTTGCAAACTTTATCGGCATGACGCGGTAAGCCCCGCCCCCCCGGCTTCCGACGCCATGCCATGCAGTGCATGTTTCCCAGCTGTACCGGCTCTGCTGTAAGCCCCGCCTCCGCCTCCGACGCCATGCCATGCAGTCATGTTGCAGCTGTACCGTCTTATCCGGTAAGCCCCGCCCCCCTCGGGTAAGCCCCGCGCTCCGGCTCCGACGCTAAACGCCATCAGCTGTACCGGCTTTGCCGGTAAGGCCCCGGCCCCCATCGCGGTAAGCCCCGCCTCCGGCTCCGACGCCATGCCATGCAGTGCATGTTGCCAGCTGTACCATGCTTATGCCGGTAAGCCCCGCCCCCATCGCGGTAAGCCCCGCCTCCGGGTCCTACGCCATGCCATGCAGTGCATGTTGCCAGCTGTACCGGGCTTATGCCGGTAAGCCCCCGCCCCCATCGCGGTAAGCCCCGCCTCCGGCTCCGACGCATGCCATGCAGTGCATGTTGCCAGCTGTACGGGCTTATGCCGGTAAGCCCCGCCCCCATCGCGGTAAGCCCCGCCTCCGGCTCCGACGCTACGCCATGCAGTGCATGTTGCCAGCTGTACCGAGCTTATGCCTGTAAGCCCCGCCACCCATCGCGGTAAGCCCCGCCTCCGGCTCCGACGCTATGCCATGCAGTGCATGTTGCCAGCTGTACCGGGCTTATGCCGGTAAGCCCCGCCCCCATCGCGGTAAGCCCCGCCCCGGCTCCGACGCTATGCCATGCACTTTATGTTGCCAACTGTATCGGCTTAAGCCGGTAAGCCCCGCACCCATTGCGGGGGCTTGTTTAAAAATACAAATGGCAGTGCAATGCCATGAGAAATAACAGCGGCCCCAGCGCGAAAAGAAAAAAAGTGTTGCGTCTGCTGAAGGGGTGGCAGTAAGCATTGCATGTTGCCAACAGTACCGGGCTTAAGCCGGTAGGCCCCGCCCCCTGCGCCAACTAAATGCTATGCAATCCTCTGTAATCCAATATATATATACATATTTTGTTTGTTTTTGGAAGGAAACCGGAGTACCCAGACGAAACCTACACAAACACCGAGAACATTCAAACTCGTCGCAGATGTTGCCCTTAGTGAGATTTGAACCCAGGACCACAGCGCTGCAAGGTTAGTGTGCTAACCACTGAGCCACCGTGCTGCCTCTACAGAAATGTCATTTGAATGGGGGAATGTGTAAAAAAAATGGGGTTGCTATGCCATGAGAAGCAACAGCCGACCAAGCGCCAAAGGAAATGAAGTGTTGCGTCTGCTGAAGAGGTGCAGATAGCATTGCATGTTGCCATAGTTGCAAACTTTATCGGGCATGACGCGGTAAAGCCCCGCCCCCCCGGCTCCGACGCCATGCCATGCAGTGCATGTTGCCAGCTGTACCGGGTTTATGCCGGTAAGCCCCGCCCCCATCGCGGTAAGCCCGCCTCCGGCTCCGACGCCATGCCATGCAGTGCATGTTGCCAGCTGTACCGGGCTTATGCCGGTAAGCCCCGCCCCCATCGCGGTAAGCCCCGCCTCCGGCTCCGACGCCATGCCATTCAGTGCATGTTGCCAGCTGTACCGGGCTTTTTGCCGGTAAGCCCCGCCCCCATCGCGGTAAGCCCCGCCTCCGGCTCCGACGCTACGCCATGCAGTGCATGTTGCCAGCTGTACCGGGCTTATGCCGGTAAGCCCCGTCCCCATCGCGGTAAGCCCCGCCTCCGGCTCCGACGCTATGCCATGCAGTGCATGTTGCCAGCTGTACCGGGCTTATGCCGGTAAGCCCCGCCCCCATCGCGGTAAGCCCCGCCTTAGCTCCGACGCTATGCCATGCAGTGCATGTTGCCAGCTGTACGGCTAATGCCGGTAAGCCCCGCCCCATCGCGGTAAGCCCGCCTACTGCTCCGACGCTATGCCATGCAGTGCATGTTTCCAGCTGTACCGGGCTTATGCCGTAAGCCCCCGCCCCCGGCTCCGACGCTATGCCACGCAGTGCATGTTGCCAGCTGTACCGGGCTTATGCCGGTAAGCCCGCCCCCATCGCGGTAAGCCCGCGCCTCCGGCTCCGACGCTATGCCATGCAGTGCATGTTGCCAGCTGTACCGGGCTTATGCTGTAAGCCCCGCCCCCATCGCGGTAGAGCCCGCCTCTCCTCCGGCTCCGACGCTATGCCATGCAGTGCATGTTGCCAGCTGTACCGGGCTTATGCCGGTAAGCCCCGCCCCAGCGGTAAGCCCCGCCCCGGCTCCGACGCTATGCCATGCACTTTATGTGCCCAACTGTATCGGCTTAAGCCGGTAAGCCCCGCACCCATTGCGGGGGCTTTTTAAAAAATAACAAATGGCAGTGCAATGCATGAGAAATACCAGCGGCCCCAGCCGCGAATAAGAGAAAAAAGTGTTTGCTCGCTGAAGGGGTGGCAGTAGAGCATTGCATGTTGCCAACAGTACCGGGCTTAAGCCGTAGCCCCGCCCCCATGCGCCAACTAAATGGCTATGGCAATCCTCTGTAATCCAATATATATATCATATTTTGTTTTGTTTTTTGGAAGGAAAGACCGGAAGTACCCAGACGAAACCTACACAAACCACGGAGAACATTCAAACTCTTCGCAGATGTTGCCCTTATGGGATTGAAACCAGACCACAGCGCTGCAAGGTTAGTGTTCTAACCACTGAGCCACCGTTGCTGGCCTCTACAGAAATGTCATTTGAATGGGAATGTGTAAAAAAAATGGGGTTGCTATGCATGAGAAGCAACAGCCGACCAAGCGCCAAGGAAATGAGTGTTGCGTCTGCTGAAAGAGGTGGCAGATAAGCATTGCATGTTGCCATAGTTGCAAACTTTATCGGGCATGACGCGGTAAGCCCCGCCCCCCAGCTCCGACGCTGCCATGCAGTGCATGTTGCCAGCTGTACCGGCTTATGCCGTAAGCCCCGCCCCCATCGCGGTAAGCCCCGCCTCCGGCTCCGACGCCATGCCATGCAGTGCATGTTGCCAGCTGTACCGGGCTTATGCCGGTAAGCCCCGCCCCATCGCGGTAAGCCCCGCCCCCGGCTCCGACGCTATGCCATGCAGTGCATGTTGCAGCTGTACCGGGCTTATGCCGGTAAGCCCCGCCCCCATCGCGGTAAGCCCCGCCTCCGGCTCCGACGCCATGCCATGCAGTGCATGTTTGCCAGCTGTACCGGGCTTATGCGGTAAGCCCCGCCCCATCGCGGTAAGCCCCGCCTCCGGCTCCGACGCTATGCCATGCAGTGCATGTTGCCAGCTGTACCGGGCTTATGCCGGTAAGCCCCGCCCCCATCGCGGTAAGCCCCGCCTCGGCTCCGACTCTATGCCATGCAGTGCATGTTGCCAGCTGTACCGCTTTATGCCGTAAGCCCCGCCCGCCTCCTAATTCCAGCATTGCATGTTGCCAGCTGTACCGGCTTATGCCGTAAGCCCCGCCCCCATCGCGGTAAGCCCCCCCCGGCTCCGACGCTATGCCATGCACTTTATGTTGCCAACTGTATCGGCTTAAGCCGGTAAGCCCCGCACCCATGCGGGGGCTTTTTTGTTTATTTAAAAATACAAATGGCAGTGCAATGCCATGAGAAATAACAGCGGCCCCAGCGCCAAAAGAAAAAAAGTGTTGCGTCTGCTGAAGGAGTTTCAGTAAGCATTGCAATGTTGCCAACAGTACCGGGCTTAAGCCGGAGTACCCAGACGAAACCTACACAATCACAGAGAACATTCAAACTCTTTGCAGATGTTGCCCTTAGTGTGATTTGAACCCAGGACCACAGCGCTGCAAGGCTAGTGTGCTAACCACTGAGCCACCGTGCTGCCTCTACAGAAATGTCATTTGAATGGGGAATGTGTAAAAAAAATGGGGTTGCTATGCCATGAGAAGCAACAGCCGACCAAGCGCCAAAGGAAATGAAGTGTTGCGTCTGCTGAAGAGGTGGCAGATAGCATTGCATGTTGCCATAGTTGCAAACTTTATCGGGCATGACTCGGTAAGCCCCGCCCCCCCGGCTCCGACGCTATGCCATGCAGTGCATGTTGCCAGCTGTACCGGGCTTAGCCGGTTAAGCCCCGCCCCATCGCGGTAAGCCCGCATCCGCTCCGACGCCATGCCATGCAGTGCATGTTGCCAGCTGTACCGGGGCTTATGCCGGTAAGCCCGCCTCCGGCTCCACGCCTGCCATGCAGTGCAGTTGCCAGCTGTACCGGCTTATGCCTAAGCCCCGCCCCCTCCCGTAAGCCCCGCCTCCGGCCCGCGCCATGCCATGCAGTGCAATGTTGCCAGCTGTACGGGCTTATGCCGGTAAGCCCCGCCCCATCGCGGTAAGCCCCGCCTCCGCTCCGACGCTACGCCATGCAGTGCATGTTGCCAGCTGTACCGGCTTATGCCGTAAGCCCCCCCCCATCGCGGTAAGCCCCGCCTTCGGCTCCGACGCTATGCCATGCAGTGCATGTTGCCAGCTGTACCGGGCTTATGCCGGTAAGCCCCGCCCCCATCGCGGTAAGCCCCGCCTCCGGCTCCGACGCTATGCCATGCAGTGCATGTTTTCGAGCTGTACGGCTTATGCCGGTAAGCCCCGCCCCCGGCTCCGAAACTATGCCACGCAGTTCATGTTGCCAGCTGTACCGGCTTATGCCGGTTAAGCCCCGCCCCCATCGCGTTTAGACCCGGCCCCGGCTCTCGACGCTATGCCATGCAGTGCATGTTGCCAGCTGTACCGAGCTTATGCCTGTAAGCCCCGCCCCCATCCGCGGTAAGCCCCGCCTCCTCTCCGACGCTCTGCCATGCAGTGCATGTTGCCAGCTGTCGGGCTTATGCCGGTAAAGCCCGCCCCCATCAAGCCCCGCCCCGGCTCCGCAGTATGCATGCCTTTATGTTTGCCAACTGTATCGGCTCTAAGCCGTAAGCCCGCACTCATTGCGGGGGCTTGTTTAAAAACAAATGGCCGTGCAATGCCATGGGAATAACAGCGCCCAGCGCCAAAAAGAAAAAAGTGTTGCGTCTGCTGAAGGGTGGCAGTAAGCATTGCATGTGCCACAGTACCCGGCTTAACGCCGGTAGCCCCGCCCCCTCGCCAACTAATGCTATGCAATCCTCTGTAATCCCAATATTATATACATATTTTGTTTGTTTTTTGAAGGAACCGGGTACCAAGAAACCTACACAACACAGAGAACTTCAACACTCTTCGCAGATGTTGCCCTTAGTGAGATTTGAACAAGGACCACAGCGCTGCCAAGGTTAGTGTGCTAACCACTGAGCCACCGTGCTGCCTCTACAGAAATGTCCATTTGAATGGGGGAATGTGTAAAAAAAATGGGGTTGCTATGCCATGAGAAGCAACAGCCGACCAGCGCCAAGGAAATGAAGTGTTGCTTCGTCTGCTGAAGAGTGGCAGATAGCATTGCATGTGCCATATTTGCAACTTTTTATCGTGCATGACGCGGTAAAGAGCCCCGCCCCCCCTGCTCCGACGCCATGCCATGCAGTGCATGTTGCCAGCTGTACCGGGTTTATGCCGGTAAGCCCCGCCCCCATCGCGGTAAGCCCCGCCTCCGCTCCGACCCATGCCATGCAGTGCATGTTGCCAGCTGTACCGGCTTATGCCGGTAAGCCCCAGCCCCCATCGCGTAAGCCCCGCCTCCGGCTCGACGCCTGCCATTCAGTGCTGTTGCCAGCTGTACCGGCTTATGCCGGTAAGCCCCGCCCCCATCGCGGTAAGCCCCGCCTCCGGCTCCGACCTACGCCATGCAGTGCATGTTGCCAGCTGTACCGGGCTTATGCCGTAAGCCCCGTCCCCATCGCGGTAAGCCCCGCCTCCGGCTCCGACGCTATGCCATGCAGTGCATGTTGCCAGCTGTACGGGCTTATGCCGGTAAGCCCCGCCCCCATCGCGGTAAGCCCCGCCTTCGGCTCCGACGCTATGCCATGCAGTGCATGTTGCCAGCTGTACCGGGCTTATGCCGGTAAGCCCCGCCCCCATCGCGGTAAGTCCCGCCTACTGCTCCGACGCCATGCATGCAGTGCATGTTGCCAGCTGTACCGGGCTTATGCCGGTAAGCCGCCGCCCCCGGCTCCGACGCTATGCCACGCAGTGCATGTTGCCAGCTGTACCGGGCTTATGCCGGTAAGCCCCGCCCCCATCGCGGTAAGCCCCGCCTCCGGCTCCGACGCTATGCCATGCAGTGATGTTGCCAGCTGTACCGAGCTTATGCCTGTAAGCCCCGCCCCCCTTCGCGGTAAGCCCCGCCTCCGGCCTCCGACGCTATGCCATGCAGTGCATGTTTGCAGCTGTACCGGGCTTATGCCGGTAAGCCCCCGCCCCCATCGTGGTAAGCCCCGCCCCGGCTCCGACGCTATGCCATGCACTTTATGTTGCCACTGTATCGGCTTAAGCCGGTAAGCCCCGCCCCATTGCGGGGGCTTGTTTAAAAATACAATGGCAGTGCAATGCCATGAGAAATAACAGCGGCCCCAGCGCGAAAAGAAAAAAGTGTTGCGTCGCTGAAGGGTGGCAGTAAGCATTGCATGTTGCCAACAGTACCGGGCTTAAGCCGGTAGGCCTAGCCCCCCTGCGCCAACTAAATCTATGCACTCCTCTGTAATCCAATATTATATACATATTTTTGTTGTTTTGGAAGGAAACGGAGTACAGACGAACTACCAAACAGAGAACCTTCAAACTCTTCGCAGATGTTGCCCTTAGTGATTTTGAACCCAGGACCACAGCGCTGCAAGGTTAGTGTGCTAACCACTGAGCCACCGTGCTGCCTCTACAGAAATGTCATTTGAATGGGGAATGTGTAAAAAAAATGGGTTTGCTACGGATGCCATGAGAAGCACAGCCGACCAAGCGCCAAAGGAAATGAAGTGTTGCGTCTGCTGAAGAGGTTGGCAGATAGCATTTAATGTTGCCATAGTTGCAAACTTTATCGGGCATGACGCGGTAAGCCCCGCCACCCCCTGCTCCGACGCTATGCCATGCAGTGCATGTTGCCAGCTGTAACCGGGCTTATTGCCGGTAAGCCCCGCCCCCATCGCGGTAAGCCCCGCTCCGGCTCCGACGCCATGCCATGCAGTGCATGTTGCCATCTGTACCGGGCTTAATGCCGGTAAGCCCCGCCCCCATCGCGTAAGCCCCGCCTCCCGGCTCCGACGCCATGCCGTGCAGTGCATGTTGCCAGCTGTACCGGCTTATGCCGGTAAGCCCCGCCCCCATCGCGGTAAGCCCCGCCTCCGCTCCGACGCTACGCCATGCAGTGCATGTTGCCAGCTGTACCGGGCTTATGCCGGTAAGACCTCGTCCCCATCGCGGGTAAGCCCCGCCTCCGGCTCCGACGCTATGCCATGCAGTGCATGTTGCCAGCTGTACCGGGCTTATGCCGTAAGCCCGCCCCCATCGCGTAAGCCCCGCCTTCGGCTCCGACGCTATGCCATGCAGTGCATGTTGCCAGCTGTACCGGGCTTATGCCCGGTAAGCCCCGCCCCCGGCCTTCCTACGCTATGCCACGCAGTGCATGTTGCCACTGTACCGGCTTATGCCGGTAAGCCCCGCCCCCATCGCGGTGTAAGCCGCCACCCCGCTCCGACGCTATGCCATGCATCTTTATGTGCCAACTGTATCGGCTTAAGCCGGTAAGCCCCGCACTCCATTGCGGTGGCTTGTTTAAAAATACAAATGCGAGTGCAATGCCATGAGAATAACAGCGGCCCCCAAGCGCCAAAAGAAAAAGAATTGTGCGGTCCTGCTGAGTAGTGGCAGTAAGCATTGCTGTTGCCAACAGTACCGGCTTAGCCGGAGTACCAGACGAAACCTACACAATCACAGAGAACATTCAAACTCTTTTGCAGATTTGCCCTTAGTGGGATTTGAACCCAGGACCACAGCGCTGCAAGGCTAGTGTCTACACTGAGCCACACCCACCGTGCTGCCTCTACAGAAATGTCATTTGAAGGGGGAATGTGTAAAAAAAAATGGGGTTGCTATGCCATGAGAAGCAACAGCCGGACCAAGCGCAAAGGAAATGAAGTGTTGCGTCTGCTGAAGAGGTGGCAGATAGCATGCATGTTGCCATAGTTGCAAACTTTATCGGGCATGACGCGTAAGCCCCGACCCCCCGGCTCCGACGCCATGCCATGCAGTGCATGTTGCCAGCTGTACCGGTCTTATGCCGGTAAGCCCCGCCCCATCGCGGTAAGCCCGCCTCCGGCCCCGACGCCATGCCATGCAGTGCATTTGCCAGCTGTACCGGGCTTATGCCGTAAGCCCCGACTCGGCTCCGACCCATGCCATGCAGTGGCATGTTGCCAGCTGTACCGGGCTTATGCCGGTAAGCCCTCCCCCATCGCGTAAGCCCCGCCTCCGGCTCCGACGCTAAGCCATGCAGTGCATGTTGCCAGCTGTACCGGCTTATGCCGGTTAAGCCCCGTCCCCATCGCGGAAGCCCCCTCCTCCGGCTCCGACGCTATGCATGCAGTGCATGTTGCCAGCTGTACCGGCTTTATGCGGTAAGCCCCGCCCCGCCCCCCGCGGTAAGCCCCGCCTTCGCTCCGACGCTATGCCATGCAGTGCATGTTGCCAGCTGTACGTCTATGCCGGTAAGCCCGCCCCCATCGCGGTAAGCCCCGCCTCCGGCTCCGACGCTATGCCATGCGTGCATGTTTCGAGCTGTAACCGGGCTTATGCCGGTAAGCCCCCGCCCCGGCTCCGACGCGATGCCACGCAGTGCATGTTGCCAGCTGTACCGGCTTATGCCGGGTAAGCCCCGCCCCCATCGCGGTTAGACCCGCCTCCGGCTCCGACGCTATGCCATGCAGTGCATGTTGCCAGCCTGTACCGAGCTTATGCCTGTAAGCCCCGCCCCCATCGCGGTAAGCCCCGCCTCCGCGCCGCCGCTATGCCATGCAGTGCATGTTGCCAGCTGTACCGGGCTTATGTCCGGGAAGCCCCGCCCCCATCGCGGTAAGCCCCGCCCCGCTCCGACGCTATTCCATGCACTTTATGTTGCCAACTGTATCGGCTTAAGCCGTAAGCCCCGCACCCATGCGGGGGCTTGTTTAAAAAATACAAATGGAGTGCAATGCCATGGAGAAATAACAGCGGCCCCAGCGCGAAAAGAAAAAAGTGTCGTCTGCTGAAGGGGTGGCAGTAAGCATTGCATGTTGCCAACAGTACCGGGCTTAAGCGGTAGGCCCGCCCCCTGCGCCAACTAAATGCTATGCAATCCTCTGTAATCCAATATATATTATACATATTTTGTTTGTTTTTGGAAGGAAACCGGAGTACCCAGACGACCTACACAAACACAGAGAACATTCAAACTCGTCGCAGATGTTGCCCTTAGTGAGATTTGAACCAGGACCACAGCGCTGCAAGGTTAGTGTGCTAACCACTGAGCACCGTGCTGCCTCTACAGAAATGTCATTTGAATGGGGGAATGTGTAAAAAATGGGGTTGCTATGCATGCGAAGCAACAGCCGACCAAGCGCCAAAGGAAATGAAGTGTTGCGTCTGCTGAAGAGGGCAGATAGCATTGCATGTTGCCATAGTTGCAAACTTTATCGGGCATGACGCGGTAGCCGCCCCCCGGCTCCGACGCCATGCCATGCAGTGCATGTTGCCAGCTGTACCGGGCTTTTGCCGTTAAGCCCCGCCCCCATCGCGGTAAGCCCCCGCCTCCGGGTCCTACGCCATGCCATGCAGTGATGTTGCCAGCTGTACCGGCTTATGCCGGTAAGCACCGCCCCCATCGCGGTAAGCCCCGCCTCCGTCTCCGACGCCTGCCATGCAGTGCATAGTTGCCAGCTGTACCGGGCTTATGCCGGTAAGCCCCGCCCCCATCGCGGTAAGCCCCGCTCCGGCTCCGACGCACGCCATGCAGTGCATGTTGCCAGCTGTACCGAGCTTATGCCTGTAAGCCCCGCCCCCATCGCGGTAAGCCGCCTCGGCTCCGACGCTATCCATGCAGTGCATGTTGCCAGCTGTACCGGGCTTATGCCGGTAAGCCCCGCCCCCATCGCGTAAGCCCGCCCGGCTCCGACGCTATGCCATGCACTTTATGTTGCCAACTGTATCGGCTTAAGCGGTAAGCCCCGCACCCATTGCGGGGGCTTGTTTAAAAATACAAATGGCAGTGCGATGCCCTGAGAATAACAGCGGCCCCAGCGCGAAAAGAAAAAAGTGTTGCGTCTGCTGAAGGGGTGCAGTAGCCATTGCCTGTTGCAACAGTACAGGGCTTAACCGGTAACCCCGCCCCTGCGCCAACTAAATGCTATGCAATCCTCTGGTAATCCAATATATACCTATTTGTGTTTGTTTTGGGAAGGAAACCGGAGTACAGACGACCTACACAACACAGAGAACATTCAAACTCTTTCGCAGATGTTGCCCTTAGTGGGATTGAACCCAGGACCACAGCGCTGCAAGGTTAGTGTGCCTAACCACTGAGCCACCGTGCTGCCTCTACAGAAATGTCATTTGAATGCGGGGAATGTGTAAAAAAAATGGGTTGCTATGCCATGAGAAAGCAACAGCCGACCAAGCGCCAAGGAAATGAAGTGTTGCGTCTGCTGAAGAGGTGGCAGATAGCACTGCATGTTGCCATAGTTGCAAACTTATCGGCAGGACGCGGTAAGACCCCGCGCCCCCGCGCCGACGCTATGCAATGGCAGTATGCAGTATCCGGGCTTCAGCCGGTAAGCCCCGCCCCCACGCGGTAAGCC